>NC_138319.1:14630000-14890000 GCF_965601325.2 Salmo salar | reverse complement strand
GCCACACCAGATACTGTTAATTTTGATTTTGACCCCCCTTTGTTCAGGGACACATTATTCCATTTATGTTAGTCACATGTCTGTGGAACTTGTTCAGTTTATGTCTCAGTTGTTGAGTCTTATGTTCATACAAATATTTACACATGTTAAGTTTGCTGAAAATAAACGCAGTTGACAGTGAGAGGACGTTTCTTTTTTATATATACACACACACGTGTGTGTGTATACAAAAATGATTTTAAACACAAGTACTTGAATATTAGAATGTATTTGGAATTACACTTGGAAAGTATAGGCATGCACTTTTGGAAAGTAAGCTGGTACAGTCCAGTAAATCATGAGCCTATAATTAAAACAAAGAGGGCAAGAAAATGTAGGCTATTACACCATTTATCATTATCACCTGTCAGCCGCATGAAAAATGTGCGAATGGACTTGAAAACGGGTGGTATACACTCCAAAATGTGGTGTGATGTGAACATTTAACATTTTGCCAAGGTAGAGATGACGGGGGGGGGGGATCTACTAAGCTAACATATGGAATTGTTTTAAGATGGTCATACCATTTGATGGGGATTTTTGTATTATGTTACTTAGATCGAGGGGCTGCAATTTACTATGGAAGCTCACACGCCATTGGCATTAAAGTAGAAACGCATGCCAATCAGAAAAAAAAGGTCCATTCATTTGATTGCTATAGTTGTATTGTGTGTGTGTGTGTGTCCGTCCCCCTAGGTCAGTTTGTAAGTGCGGAGGGGGTCCCAGTGCTGGATGAGGCAGAGCTGTCTCTGGCCCTGCGTCTGAGGGAGTTGAAGACTCAGTACCGGCAGCAGTACGAGGAGCTGCGCGGCACCAAGGCAGAGGTCAGCTACTGCCAGCACCTAGTGGACCAGTGCAGGACGCGCCTACTGAACGGTGAGCATTCAAACCCTGGCATCACACCCACTACTTCCGTTCTTCACACCAACTGTCATGTCTTATCATGGGAGAAGACAGTTGTTCCATGGCTGATTCTCAATAGACAGAGAAAGTTAGCATGAACCAGGACTCCTCTACCAGCCAGTCCCAAAATGCTCCCTACCCCTCCCGCCCCCTGACCCCTAGGTGTTTGCAGATCTGTAGGGGCTGGAGAGGTTTAAGCAGTGCAGTGGTGGAGTTTCCACCATATGTTGCTTCTGCCTTACAGATCTGCAGAGGGAAAAAAAGGGGCCAAAGGGAAGAAGTAGGCAGTGATTTGGGACCGGCTGTACCTCTCAGAAAGCCACAGGGTGATGGTCCCACATTGACAACCTGTCCCTTGTGTGTGTCAGAGTTTGAGAGCTGGTATAATGAGTCCTTCCTGATTCCTGAGGAGGTGCAAGCCATGCTGAGATCTGGAGGACCCATCAGGCCTGGACTGGTGCCCGTGTACAAGGCATTGGCACTGGTGAGTCTGACCAGCCCATAGGGCTCTGGTCAAAAGTATTGCACTATATATGGAATAGGGTGCCATTTGGGACATAACTGTGGTTTTAACAGGAGACCAGTCATTCATATTTCATGGTTACATCTGTGGTTTTAACAGGAGAGAAGTCATTTATATTTCATGGTTACAACTGTGGTTTTAACAGGAGAGAAGTCATTTATATTGCATGGTTCCAATGTCGATCTTAATATCTTATGGTGTTTTGTCCTCAGGAGGAGGATGAGCAGGAGCACTTTGAGCATCTGCGCTATGAGCTGCTAGCAGACAGTCCCAGTGCCATCTCCTTCTACAATGCTCAGAACAGGACTGTACAGAGGGTCAGTCTCGCACACACAAACACTGTCATTGTGGGGAATGAATGAGTAATATTGTCACTTGTTCACACACAGACCAATATAGCAGTATGGCTCTCACACACTAGAAGCCTGTTAGTTACCCCACGCACAAAGAGGCTTCTTCCCAAATGGCACCCTTATTGCCTGCACTCCTTTTGCTTGGAGCCCTATGGGCCGTGGTCAAAAGCAGTGCACTATAAAGGAACTATGGTGCTATTTGGGAAGCATCCAGAGAGTAAATGAATGTGTTCTGGTCTATCTGTGCAGAGGAACTACAGCAAGGCCATGTCTCAGACGCCAGTCCAGAAGACTACACCAAGGGGCTCTGGGAGAACCAAACTGCCTGCCATTCTCTCCGTCATCTGAAGAACTGCTTGATTCTATCCATTTCATCAATAATTGCCTCGGATTTGGGATTTGTCCTGAATAAAGACACACTGGCTACCCTAACATTGTTTTGAATTGAATCTACAAGTGATTGATTACTTCTATGGCAGTAATTTTAAAAATACACACCAGGATTCAAACCAAGGTCTTGCTGCATGGCTACCCTCATATCACACCCTGTGCCATTAGAGGACCTGCCATATGTCCAGCCTTTTCTCCTGTTTAGTCTCACCTGTTGCTTTCTAGCTTATTCAACTTGAAAACAGGAAGAAAAAAAGAGAGTTGTGCAACCTGCCTCATCACAACCTGTTTTACACCTGCAACTTAACTTGATTTTTTCCCAGTTTGGGCTCCACCCACTAATTTAGCTAATTAGAAGACAACCACACTTGGATTCTGAACATTCAACCAATTACGTTTGTGATGCCCTCAGAACAAGATCAAATAAGGAAACCTTGGGCTTGATTAAACCGAGAGAAAGAGGCTCGGCTGAAAATCTCTTCCTCCAGCAGGTGGCGTTTTGTTTCACCTACCAAGCAAGGAGTTCTTGAACGAGTGTCGAATTTGGTCAACCACAACAAAATGTATGAGCTGTGGACAACGACTCCCATTGTTAAGGCGGAGAGATGGATGGATATACTGACAAGATATGATTAAATCCTTTCCACAGGTTATCGACATTGTAGCGCGGTTGACATTCAAGGCACCACACCATAACAGGGTATTTTTTCCCCTCGAGACACTGAAGTCAGCCTAAATATATATTTTTGTTAAGATGCTCCAGGACAGAGCAGTGAGTGCATAAACATTGCCTTTAAATGTCAATCGCTATGGATTTAAAACGAGCCCCTTGACTGCGTGAGAAATAATAGGTTCACTGCAGGTTGTGTCGGATTCCTCATCAGTTTGGACAGATCACAAATACATGAATGTAGATTTTAGAATACAAAGACACAATGCAATGAATCAGCTTGTTAAATGAAAAGTAAATTTTATTGTTCCTGAACGACAAAATAGACTTCTTTGGTTGTACAAATTCACTAGTTACAGTCTTGGATGAGCTCTAACCCTTGACCCCAGCACTTCTGCCCTTCTCCTCCGACCCATTTGGAAAAACAACAGCCAAGAGAATTCAAGAGAGTAACCAAAAAAAGATCAAACAGTTCTGCCTTAAAAATGTAGTGAATCCCATTTTCTGGAAAGTTTTTCCTACTAAGAAAATCAGCCATTTGCAAATGTTATCAACCTAACTGAATTTCAGTCAGGGAGAGCAACACAGAAAACCATGATTAAAACGCGCTTCTCCAACAATGCCGCAATCAGATAACATCCGCAGCAGGTAAAGCAGAGGAAAGACAGATTGAGAATGATGGTGGAATGAGATTTCGAGAGGGATTAACAAAATGTTTTCTGCCTCTACAGGTTCTCACAGTAAAGCCAATATACATGCAGAGAGAGCGAGAGAGAGCAAGAGCGAGAGAGGGAGAGCTCCCCAGTCCAGACACTTGCTTGGTCGTGGCTTAGTAGACTGGCTCAGTTCCGACCGTTAAGTTTTGCTTTCCTTTTAGTATTTTGTACATTATTCACACAATGATAAAGGATTTTCAGTGGCGTCAGATTTAAATTAACCAAAGACAGATAAAAAAAATAAGCAAACACCTGCTACCTTCACCTGCCAAATCTGGAATACCATCCAGATACGAAAGATATGAGTGAGATTCACATTGACAAATGATGTCCACAAAAAGGGCTGGGAAAGTACCGTATAATGTCAATGGAGATGAAGCTGAAACTGAGTTTATATGTTCACAAATTGACAGGCATTTTGAATTAGAACTAGAGGCTCATCTGATTTCTGTCAATATACGCATGTCTGCTGGTCTCTCCAGTGTAGTTACATTCTCTAGAATGGGAATCTGACAGACTCCCATAAACCTGTCCTAGGACAGCTAGAGCTCCTTTACTCTGGTCCACTGATATAAACTGTACTGAGATCAGTTTCCCTACAAGAGTATGTGACAGCCTGTACATGTACCATGCTACATTAGGGACATTTCATCAGTCAGAACCTGGTTTAGGCCGGTGCAGCAACAAAGTGAAAACAAATATATTTATTGTCCAAAAATATTAAAAAAATTATTATAAAAAAAATAGCGGTTGCCTCATAGGATCATTGTGAATAATATGAAATCATATGCTTTGATGTCATTAGGATAAATAAAATGCTGTGCACCGTGCCATTGTTTGGTTGTACAGGGATTAACAACAATGGATTACAGGGGAGGCTTTAGATTAGAGTAATAAAACGCAAGCAAAATAAATTATTTTAAAAGATTAAAATGTTTTCGAAGCAGTGCAATCGAGATATGTACGTAGTGTTTAAAATGCATTGCACACGTGGCAGTGAAGGTAGCAGTATGTTCCCACCTCCAACAATATATACACTCCCCCCTTCCCAAAGCCCACTAAAAATCCTGACGTTTCACAATCTATTCACTGAAAACCTCCAAAATAGCATCTGAAAAGTTAGTATTACAGCTACACATTTCATATTTTTTTTTCTCCATTGCTCTTCCAGAACACATTTTTCTTTTAAAACTGCAAAAAAATCAAGAGGCGCAAAAATAAAAACACAAGTCGCCTGTTAATATAATTCAGCTTCTAAAACGCAAACTGAAGAAAAATAACCCAAATAAAAAGGAAAACTTTGAAACGTAATGCTAGCCTCACAGGCCCTCCTCCTCCCTGGTATCGGGAACGTTGGGCCTTGTGTTCATGCCAACTCATCCTCAGACTGTCAAGGCAAGACTGGCACGCAGGACACGGTGTGTGTGTTTGTTGATTATCAGCATCATAGTCTCTGCAGTGGTTACATGGGACGCATCTCCCAAACTTGTGAGTGTGTGTAGTGTATAGTGACTCAGCGCCACCTCTGTGTGTGTGTGTGTGTGTGTGTGTGTGTGTGTGTGTGTGTGTGTGTGTGTGTCACACCCGGGTCTCCTGCGGTAGGTGTGTGTGTGAGGTGTTATGTGGGCACGGCGGTCTCCAGGCTGCGGCGGCCCTGCCTCAGCTTGCGCTTGTTTCTGTAGAGGGCCATTTCCTCCAGCGTTGAGGTGGCAGCGGGCACCTCAGCGGGCACTGGCGGGCACAGACAAACCAATATCAGCATAACACACTGGCCAATGCCAGAGCTGTGGCCAGTAAGAGCAAGCTCTGCTTTGAGAGAGAGGAGAGGGAGAGAAAGCGTGGCTAGTCTGCCCGGTAACACCAGCGATACAGTTCCTAATAGGCAGGGGGCTGAGTGGGGGGGAAAGGAGAGGCTTGGTCCTGAACAGACGCAGTAACCTTAGTCCAACAACACCAGAAGCTGCAAACAATCCCATTTGGAAGTAGAAATAGCAAAAAAGTTGAATGAAGGAAAATGTATTAGAAATAATTGGACGCTCAATGTCTTGAAGGGGAAGTGTAGTATTTTACCAACTTAATGTTAGACGGTTCCTCACCCTGAAAGTAGCTAGCAGTGGCTAAAGCCTGCTTAAGTTTGTAGTGGGCTTTTTAAAGAATACGGAACCATGGATTAGTTTATCTCGGCCCATAGACTACTTTCAAGGTGAGGAACCATCTAAAATGAAGCTGCAAAATACCGAACTTCACCTTTAAGTCTTTGGTTTAGTAAATTTGAGTTCATGCAGGATCTGGATCAGCAGTAGTGTGAGCCTCACACACCAAACAATATGTACAGTACTGTAGCATGTTTGAAGGACCTAGCTACAGTAGCTGGTCGACACCTGAGGAATGGGTAAGCGGGAGAAGCCGTCAATGGTAAAGCAAACCCCCTCCCAACGTTGGAAAACATCCCATGCCCTGATATGGTTGTAGCCTCCACAACGACAGGCACTGTTACAAAAGGCTACATCGATATC
Organism: Salmo salar; assembly: GCF_965601325.2. Taxonomy (NCBI): domain Eukaryota; kingdom Metazoa; phylum Chordata; class Actinopteri; order Salmoniformes; family Salmonidae; genus Salmo; species Salmo salar. The sequence goes on along the minus strand of NC_138319.1, from coordinate 14,883,890 downwards.
AGGACAAAACCCATTCCCCATTCCATGAGCGAGAGAGAGAGAGAATGGTCCTACTACACAACACAACGCACAGCAGTTCACACAAACTCAGGCCAAAGTGCTCACACACACACACACACACACATACTGAAACACGCAGTGTGTGAATCCTACCAATAGGAGTTGCTTATCCCTGGAAGTCACCTGAATCAAAGGGATAAAAGTGATCAGGATAACATATTGTACATTATATGGGCTAGGGCTGCAACATTCTGGTCATTTCCCTAAAATTGCCAGGTTTTTCCAGATCCCGGTTGGGACTATTTCAGGAATCAGGAGGGAATAAGCAGGAAATCTGGGAATCCTCCAACCAGGATTTCTGGTAAACGTGGCCATTTAGGGAAAGTTAACGGAATTTTGCAGCCCTTGGGCTTAATCCTACTTAAAGTACCCTATTTACCAACAGACACCCTGACCAACTCACACTCACCGGGGTTGCTGGAGCCGTCGTCAATGAACTGAAAGTCGTCCACCGTGTCAGGGGACTGCAAGAGAAGGACACAGAGAGTGTGAGTGGATGAAGACCAGGGAACGTGGCCACCTTTAAACCCAGGAACACCTTCACCAAGTTGGGTTAGGGGACTGGCAGTGGGTAGGTCTTGACCCAGGCAGTCACTTTGGCAGCAAGGGAGGGGGGAGAAGGTAGGTAAGTTCCACCTGCCCACAGCCACCGCAGTCTGGTCAGGCTGATGTTAGGAATCAGGAAGTTAAAAAAAGGTACGGTTGTGTTAGTCCATCAGTTCCGGGGGTTGTTCCATCACCCAGGTACTGCACAGAGAGCAGCTGTTCACAGGCAAGGAACCATTACAAGACACTGAGCAGAACCACAGTCACCAACGCAGCAGAGAGAGTCACAGCCCAGCCCACTACACAGGTATCTGGACTAAGCACACACAGTAGCCCATCTTCGTGTGAATTCAACACTCATACATGCGTCCCGAGTCTCAACACTTCAGCACTTCCACACTCCCTGATTTAACCTTTAAATCCATCACAGGGAATGTGAAGGTGCACTCTTTGGGACAAGGGTGGAGAATCAGAACCCAACCATACAGGGTGCACACGTACACCAAGGTCAACACACATTGTTAAAGCCCACCAAATAGCAGCTCAGTAACCGTATTCCAGAGAAGTCCTGCACATTCCAGTGTCCCCCTGAGTTAGTGGGCAGCATATCAGTATCAGTGCAGCCTATTGGCCTCTTCAGTTCTACAGGATTTAGGTCACGAGGCACATCAAGACTAGGAAAGCTGGCTTCAAGAACATCAAATGATTAAATGGTGGAACTATTGGAGTATATAGCCATGTTATTTTAACTAGTTATTCACTGTATTTATTCCTCCTGTAATTATTTCTATTAATCTCTGCATGGTTGGAAAAGGATCCGTAAGGAAGCGTTTAACTGTTAGTCTACACCTGTTGTTTACGAAGCGGGTGACACGTTTCATTAGATTTTCATTAGTTCAGAACAGCATGTTAAATATAGAACGCTAAGGCCAAATTACAACAGGAGCAGTGGAGGAATATTTGGTGGTCTTTCAGTGTGGAAGACTGACTGAGAAAACATTTATTCCACAGATACTGTACAAAATAACATTCCAACACCCCCCCCCCCAACTCAGGAAATAAAGACTGATGGCAGTACAGACAACTACAAAATACTGGACCAGATCCCACCACAACAACTGAGACAAGTCTCCCTGGCCCCAATGGAACCCCCTGCTTCCCCTGTAGACTCCTCCCCATGCAGGCTGAGATCCAAGCTTAGGGAGACCTTATTCTGTTTAGCCCAGGAAGTTCCCATCGCCAATATGCTGGTTAGGTTAAGTGATAGACAGGAAAATTGTATGCACCAGGAGTCAAGAGCATGATAGAAGATCCCAAATGGAGGATGCTGTGTCGTTAGGTCTGCCTGGTACTGGGAGACGTAATTAGGAACCAGGAGAGACGGGGCTCAGCCTCAGCCATGGAGAGAGGGAGAGGAGGAGGGAGAGATGCAGTATCTGGGCAGTTTCTGATTGGTGGCTGTATAGCGGGGCTAAAATCACTGGTTGGTGAGTGTTGATGTTGCTGGGTGAAAGCTGGTTGGTTAGTTGGGTTGAAAATAAAGGTAAAAGGATTGGTTGGTGAGTGTTGGATGGTGAGTGGGAGAACAGGGATGAGGGAAAGCTTTAAGTGGAGGTGAGAGGTCATCCTGATAGGAAAGCCAGGGCCTGATTTCATTACGTGGTCAGTAGCTTACTGGTGTATTAGTGTATTAGCATGATTTTTCCAAGATCTATTCAACTAAATCAGAGGTAGCAACTAGCAAGCCACATGCCCCAAAATGGAGCAGTGGAGCAGGGGGAAAAAAAATCTAATCAGGTGGAGAGCCAAAATGGCGGCCGCTGTAGAAGCAGTGGCACCACCGGCCCTGTAAGGTCTGATTACTAGAGGACTAGAGGGGAGAAAAGGGGGGCAGAGGCAGCAGGGAAAGCCAAGGGGAGGGCTGGGGCCTGGGAGCTCAGCATGCAGGCAATACCTGGATGTCGTATACGGGTTTGGAAGAAGGAATGGCAGCAAACTGTCGGTAGTCAAACTTCTTTTCCGACAGGGACTAGAAGGACAGCAGAAAGGAATGAGGAAGAGGTCAGGAAAGAGGGAGAGAGTGAAGGAGGGACAGGGATGGGTAAAAGGGAAGAGGGAGAGGGAAAGTGAAGGAGAGAGAGGAGCAGCAGGTGGTGGATGGATGACTCATACTACAGTCCAGTGTGGCTTATGGAGGGAGAGGGATGTGATTGGCTGTGGTGATGATCCTGGCATTTGATTGGCTGTAGTGATGATTGTGTATAATGGTAGAGAAAAACCCATTAACAATAACTTCTCTGTCTACAAATAAACACACTTTCGATGGTGGAACATCTCTCACTGGAACAGCTACTTAAAAGATAAGGAAGGCAAAAGTTAGACAGTCACATTGTTATTCTCAGTTAAAATGACCTCTGGTTGTCCAAGCAACAAGACCCTAGATTGAAATAGGTCAGTAGAGACATCTCTATGAAAACACAAAGCAGGAGATAACTCGATCCTTACCAGTCTGCCTGGTGACGTCACTCCTCTGGGACTGAAATCTGTACAAGACAGAAAAACGAGGTGGGTTAGGACACTATTAGTCTGAATCCAGTCCATGACTGAGGCGCGGTATTGAGTGAGAGAGTGTCCCAAACGGCACCCTATTCCCTATATAGCGCACCATAAGACTCGGGTCAAAAGTAGGGTGCCATTTGGGATACAGGCATTGCGTGAGAGTGAATTAATGCAGGGGCTGAGCTGTGTGACATGACATGAGCCAGCCACCAACGTACCTTCCAGAGGGGTGGGGGATGGCGTGGGGGCGGGCGAGGGTGACTCGGCCAGCTGGTCCAGTGTGCCACGCTTCTTTCCCTCCCGAGACTTAGCGATGACCATCTGAGCCTTCAGAGCATCCTGCTCCAGAGACTTCATCCTGTTGGAGAGGACACCATCAGATAGAGAGATGGACAGGAGAGGGAGAGAAAGTGAGAGAGTGAATGAGAAGAGGGGAGCGAGAAGTGATGGAGAAGAGAGAGAAGTGACAGAGCCAGAGATGGACAGGAGAGAAAGTGAGAGAATGAATGAGAAGAGGGGAGAGAGAAGTGATGGAGAAGAGAGAGAAGTGAGAGCCAGAGATGGACAGGAGAGAAAGTGAGAGAATGAATGAGAAGAGGGGAGAGAGAAGTGATGGAGAAGAGAGAGAAGTGACAGAGCCGGAGATGGACAGGAGAGAAAGTGAGAGAGTGAATGAGAAGAGGGGAGAGAGAAGTGATGGAGAAGAGAGAGAAGTGACAGAGCCGGAGATGGACAGGAGAGAAAGTGAGAGAGTGAATGAGAAGAGGGGAGAGAGAAGTGATGGAGAAGAGAGAGAAGTGACAGAGCCGGAGATGGACAGGAGAGAAAGTGAGAGAGTGAATGAGAAGAGGGGAGAGAGAAGTGATGGAGAAGAGAGAGAAGTGACAGAGCCAGAGATGGACAGGAGAGAAAGTGAGAGAGTGAATGAGAAGAGGGGAGAGAGAAGTGATGGAGAAGAGAGAGAAGTGACAGAGCCGGAGATGGACAGGAGAGAAAGTGAGAGAGTGAATGAGAAGAGGGGAGAGAGAAGTGATGGAGAAGAGAGAGAAGTGACAGAGCCGGAGATGGACAGGAGAGAAAGTGAGAGAGTGAATGAGAAGAGGGGAGAGAGAAGTGATGGAGAAGAGAGAGAAGTGAGAGCCAGAGAGTGAGAGGACACTAAGGCACAGTGCTCTAATGGAGTGGGGAGGACAACCAGACAACAGCAGCTGTTGGGTGCTCCTTGTCCTGGCCTGCTGTGGCTCACTCAACCCAGAAATGCTCGTTAATAAGACTACAGTATCAAGACTAGCATGACAGACAGCATCCAGGAGAAGGACTACCTAGACAGGCCCCCAGCTCACAGACTGCTGTAGCCACACTGTTAGTACGACGAAAGATGGATTAAAACCAAGAGACGAGCGAGGGAAAGAGAGAGAGAGAGATTAAGACGTAGAATGTAACAAAGTAAGAGACAAAGCTAGCGACTGAGCAAATGGACGCAGCCAGCCAGGACGTGCAGAAGCGGTGACGTCAAAAGCACAGTTAAGAGGCACAGTCGTGTTGAGTACACTTGCTTGGACCCCTAAAACTCCCCCCCCCCCCCCAAACCATGACACCCCACAGCAGCACAACCCCCACATTGGTGTGTGGGCCTGGGCCAGTGGGTGAGGTGAGCAGACCTGAGCTGGGAGGCAGCGGAGGAAGCGGCAGCGTTTTGGGGCTGAGGGGGCGGCACGGTGCCCTGAGACGCCCTCACTCGCGACTGGTAGAGCCTCTTAGCCAGGTCCTGCTCATACTGCCTAACATCCTCCTCTAGGCCATAGGGCCTGCTCCCGCAACGAGGAGGGGGGGGGGGGACAGGGAGAAGGGGAGGAGGACAGGAATACGCACAGAGGGACGGGCGGATAGGGGACACAGAGAGAGGAAAAAAAGCAGAGATGGGAGGTAAAACATTGAAACGAATAGGAGAGAGTGTGTCAGGGGAAAACCAATGAGACCAGTCTAGCAGAGATGAAAACAGTGAGAGGGAGGAGATCAGAAGTAGATAGAATCTCTGACAATTCCATGAGGAAAAGATGAGAAGGAAACACAGAAAAAGAGCTTGGGAAGGAAAACAGGAATATTGGCCCCTGCTGTTTTCTACTTGGCTCAGTACTTAAATCAATATAGTCTATGTCCTTTTTTGTTCACACATATTCAAAATGTCATTTTGTGAGTGTGTGTGACGTGTGTGTGTGTGTGTGACCTTGCTGCCCTCCACATGGCCCTCTTCTCGGCCTCCAGAGCCCGTTTCTCGGCGGGGGACAGGTCCTTGTCTCCGGCCGGGGCCAGCTCTGGACTCTGCATCCTCAGCCGCTCCTGTTGCCTCCGCTCTGCCTTGGCCGTCCGGATGGGAGCCCCCGACTCTCCAGGGTACACTGGGATCAGACTGGAGGAGGGGGAGGAACACACAATGTCAAAACACACTGCTCACACTACACACTTCAGGAGACTCGGTAGTGTCATAACAAGTTTGGGAGATGCGTCCCACTGCAGAGACTATGATGCTGATAATCAACACATGCACAGGTATGGCTTAAAATCCAGGAAGTGTTTGGTTGTCTTTACCCAGTCATGGAGTTGGGCCGCTGCTGATCCAACCTGAAGCTCTCCTCTAAGGAATTCCTCTGGGAGTCTCCTTTACCATCCACTGACGAGGGCCTATCGGCACAACCATAAATAAAGGGAAGATTAATACGCTGAATTTAAAATAAAAAAACTCCACAAAATAATCTTCCATTACGCCAAACATACACATCTGATAATTATAATGAGCAATCAATTCATCTTAATTTAAAGTTAATTTCCGAACAAGAGAATAGGCTGTACCCTGAGCTGCCACAGTAGCTAGGGGGCGTGGCGCTGTAGCTGGGGGGCGTGTTATAGTGCCTGGGGGGCGTGGCCACGGGCTCCACCTTGTACTCCACCCCGTCCAGCAACACCTTGCCCGTGGCCTTCAACACTCCCATCTGCTTCACCAGGTCGTCCTCCTCCTCATCATCGTCATCCATCAGGTACTCCCGCGCCCGCTGCTCGAATCTCCTCTCTGGTTTGGTGGTGGTGCAGAATGAGTTCCATGAGGATGAGATTCATTAAAACCTCCGTGTTTCCCCCAACGCCAGTCTTCCAGTACCCCCAACAGTACGCATTGTTTGTTGTAGCCCTGAACAAGCACACCTGATTCAACTTATCATCTCGCCCTTGAGTTGAAACAGGTGGATTTATCAGGGGCAACATAAATGTGTGCTGTTGGGGGTACTGGAAGACTGGTGTTGGGGAAACACTGGTTCATCTGACTAAAATGAGTTGAGGCATTACAGCAACTTTCCCCAAATTCCCAGGTTTTCCAGAAATCCTGGTTGGAATATTCCAGGAATCATGAAGGAAAAAGCAACTGATTAAGTATCCTCCGAACAGGATTTCTGGAAACTTGCTGGAAATATGAAAACGTCACATTTTTTTCTTCTCCATTTAACTAGGCAAGTCAGTTAAGAACAAATTGTTATTTACAATGGCGGCCTAGGAACAATGGGTTAACTGCCTTGTTCAGGGGCAGAACGACAGATTTTTACCTTGTCAGCTCGGGGATTCAATCTTGTAACCTTTCGGTTACTGGCCCAACGCTCTAACCACTAGGCTACCTGCCGCCCCTAGAAGTGGGTGAAGGGTATTATTTGGCTGGCTGACAAACCTTCCTCCTCCCTCATCTTCTTCAGGTCATCTGCTCCCACCAGGGACACGCGGCCTTTGGGCTTGCTGTCGGGCGTCTGCTGCTTCATGTCGATCTCAAAGTACTTCTGTCTGTCCCTGAAGGAGCGCTGCTCTGGGCTGTCTCTGCCCCCGGGAGACGGAGTCTGTGGGGGAGGGGACCGTCGGGATAGGAGGGTTAGGATGGAGGCAGAGCAACAATCAAACATGACCCACACCGCCCTCTGGAATGGCCACGGGGACCAAAGACGACATCATTTAGGATTTGACGTGCAGAACGTGAACACATGCAAGATCCCACAGCAATTATTTCCAAACATGCAGATTTGAGACAAACCAACATTTCACCATTTTGAAGTGAGAATGATCCGTTTTGAAGAGGAAGTTTTTACAGTATATTCAGCACAGTATTCATTGTTTGTCAAGCAGTAGGTGGGGAAAAGAAATTAGGCAGTTGAATCACAACCCGACACCACTAGCTACGATTCATTCTGAGAAGGATGATTGATTGACAGGATCCTAACTCTGACACTAAATGTAGCACCGGCACCCCATCTCTATGTAAGTAACAGTGATATAGACACTGCCATCACCACCAAAGCGAAGGGGACCGCAGCTTGATCTGAGCCCGATTACGGGTACCCACGGCGGGGGGGGGGGGGGGTTACCTTTACGACCATGTCCATTGAGGCTCTGGAGAGGCGTGGCACTGCTGCCAGACTCATATAGTCCCGACGGTCAGAGGAGAGGGAGGGTCGGGGAGAGACGGGGGCTGCCAGACCTCCACCCAGTCCTCCGTCCCCTTCTACCTCATCCTCAAACACCTCGTTGTTCAGCTCAGGCTGAAAGAGCCACAGAAGGTCGTCACGTGACCGGAGTGTCAGCCCAACGGGATATGACTAACTGCCAACGTCACTTTAATACAGGTTTTTATCTGCACTTCCTGGAACACATTCCGGTCTGTGTTGCCATTCGAACTCATTCGACATCACACAGACAACACAAAAACACACTGATGGTCATTAACGCTGTACCTACAACATGTATTGTGATTTGGTACAAAGGCTCACCTCTGGAGAAGGAGAAGGCAGGTTGGAGTGGATGTTGTTCCTCTGGCCATACAGGTCCTGTTGGTGGACGCAGAAGAGAAGTGTGTAAGAGGGAAGCAGCCATTGGAACGGCCCAGTCGTCACACAGCGAAGAGGCACAAACGTAGAAATAGAATCATAGATTCTATTTCCATGGATGCAAAGCAGGCAAGGTGATGAGGGATGGTTGAGATGGGATTTAAAATGGATGGGACTTCTCAGCACAGGAGCCACAGGCAGCTGATGACGGAACGATTGTTTTCAGAGGGTGAATTGTGAACAGCAGCACCGGGACGACAGAGCTGCCGCTGTGTACAGTACAAAACTAATGACCACAAACGACTGCATTTCAACACAGTACGGACCACAGTTACAGGCCCAAACGGGGGTGGGGGACCTGCTTTAGTGGGGGGGGGGGGGAACAACCAAACGGTGAAGACGACCACCACAGCATGCTTGTTGGGACCCAGTGCATGGGCGGGGCAACCTGCCTACCTGCAGCGGCGGCTCCAGCATGGCCAGCGAGTGAGGCACGGCGGCAAACGCCTTGTATGCCTGCTTGGGGTTCAGGGAGAACTCATCGATCGTGTCAGGGGAGGGGGCACGAGGCTGCAGCTGGGGGGGGAGGGGGGGCAAGAGAGGGAGGTCCATGAAGTGGGAGGAGCCATAGGGAAGGAGGAGGAGGAGACAGACCAAGACAAGGGGAGGGACTATGAGATAAAACAGCCAAGCTGGAGAAGAAAGTGGGAGAACAGGTAGGTGGGAGACAGACCATGACATGAGGGGGATGTTTCGAGAGACACACAGACAGGGCTTGGCGGATGAGGATGTGCCTGCCTTGTTGAAGCTATGGCACTCAGGTAATGTGCACAACTCGGCGGCGATAATAACCTCATATACAGGAAACTGGGAGATGGTTGAGGTACAACCCATAGAGGGCTGATGCCGTGGGGTTAGCCCAATCACCAGATGGAATGAAACAAACATTCCAGAACTCCCCTGTGTGCAATTGGTTGGCTCTGGCTACAGTCACAGCGAGTTAAGCTGAGAATGCAGGTCCACTTTCACAGAGCTGGTCTTCAACAACAGCGCTATTACTGTGAGTCCCTGTGTGCGAATGAATGCAGGGACAGGGACCCAGTTCAAACTCTTTGGTAAGTAGCTTCCGAAATGGTATGAAATCCTGTTTTTACATTTTTTTGTCGATTAGCATTCGTGACACTGCTGTGAGTCAGTGAGGCACCGGTTTTTGAGACGGCAGAACAGGGGTGGGGGGTCTCACCCTCACCCTACGTGGTGGTGAGGGGTCTTACAGAGGTCTGGGAGTTGATGGGGGAAGGGCCATGCTGGAAGGGGTTGGGACTGCTGTGCCCGTCTCTGCTGTGCCCGTCCGGAGTGCCTGGCGAGGTGCTTGGCCGCCCGCCACCACGGGAGAGTGGCTGGATGGAACCCGGCCTCGTCTGGAAGGGAAAACCACGACAAAGATGTTAACCACTTCAATATAGTCTCAGTGAGAAAGGACTAGGAATGCTTACTGTCAATGAAAAGACAATGAGAGCACAGATCTTGCCTCCCATACATGACTAGATTGAAGGTCAATACCTCATAGGGACTCAATGGCGAGTTATTCTTGGCAGGCAGTGCAGTGGGGGGTAAATGAATGCTTGCCTGAAAGAAAAAACAGCAGAATGCATGGAGCTGACACGATGGCTTACATGACAAGTCACACACCCCTAGTTGCCCCTAGATGCTGATCGTGGGTCAGTTTGGCATTTTCTCCACTAATGGTTCAGGTTAGGATTGGGGAAGGGGAAGCTGATCCTCGATCTTCACCTAGAGGATATTTCACCCTGGCGCTTTCAAGATGCAGGCATGGTCTGTGCAGGCGAAAAACATGGTTCTCACACAAACATACACGCAGAATGGAAACGCTTTCGCCACTACTACCCTGACCAGGCAAATTTAACGCTAGCTCTGAATTCTGGAACACATCTGTTCTGAAACGGAATAACCTGCAGTTGCTCAAAACATATATTTCAACATCGTTTTCACTGCAAAGCTCAGGGTTCCTTACAAATTCGAGCCAAGCTAGAATTAAAAAAGGCACAGGTGTCGGGTAGGGCCCTAAACAGGGAGAGAATCTGAGTCTCCAAAAAACGGAGGGCGCATCCCAAACTGCACCCTATTCCCTATGGGCCCTGGTAAAAAAAAGCAGTGCACTATAAAAAGGCAATAGGGCAGGCACCATTTGGGGTTTCAACCAGAGTCGAATACTCCACGAAGCAGAGAAAGCATCAGTAATAAGGGGCTATGGCAAGCTCAGCAGTCACACTTGTAGTATAGCTCTGCTGTAGTCCAGCTCATTAAAAACAGCTGACACAACGGCAAAGGATCACACTCTACTGATAGTCGTCTATGGAAGCTGAGCGAAACACAGCCAGGCCAGAGCAGACCACTTACGAAGCGGGTCTCCCTGCCTGCACACAGGGAGCTGGTGGAGGAATGAGCACTGGGCTAGGGAGGGAAGGAGGAAGAGGGTGAACCAGCAGGTAGGGCACCTCAATGCTATCTACCCTGTTCTCTGAAGTGACTTATGGAAAAAGATAACATAAATAGGTGCTATGAAAGCAGAGGCGTCAATGAGAGGATTTGTTGGGGGGTGGGGTGGACTTACCGGTTGTGTGCTAGGTGAGTAGGGGGCATCTCTAATGGGACTGTCAGTCCTGGGGGGCTCAGTGGAGGGTGCCTAGACAACACACAGAGACACTGACAGATTTAGCAGCTGTTCCAACTTTCACCTATTTTACTCTCAGTGCAGTAAGCTGGTTATTGTTATTGGTAAAGTTAAAAATAAAAACTGATTTCCTGCTTATTGTGGAACACTTAAGGCCAGGATTTCTGGACAACAGTGGGACTTCTGGGAAAGCTACCAGCATTTTTCAACCCTATTGGTGCACCAAATACTAGCAGACATGTAACAGTCCTTGAGCACATACACCTTCTCATATCAGTCAACGAGAAGCTACCGCTGGGCACCATGCTCTTTAGCATGTGTCTCGACTGTACCATGGTTACCGTTCCTTTCAAAGTCATACTTGAGATGTTTAGGATTGAGGCTCGAGTTCCTCCTCACAGCTGTTGAGTGGACATTCCTACCAGTCCAGGACTTCTAGCGGGAACGTTCCACTGCAGAGTCCCTGCTGCGCCGTGCCCTCCCACACTCATTCATAGCAGGACATTTCTCCATCTCAATTCCAACAGTCACATGCTCAATTGCTCATGGTTATTTTCAAAGGGTTAGTGAAGGAGACATCCATCAAAACAGGTGACTTTACACATCTTGGTCATTCAAGTCATCTTGGCTGGCAGCGTTGGTGATTAGCAATGAGGTCATACAATAGCAAGCGTGTATCCTTGACTACAGGGAGAAACGCCACGAAAATAAGTCAGATCAGTTTATTACCCTAATGGTTAAGTTACAATGGAAAACTCAAAAACACATCTCTCTCTCATATAAACTCTTAGCTGAAACATTTCTATTGGTGCGCAGAGACAAAGGGAAGTGCTACTCCTACACCATCCCACTCACTGTGCCACACACCATGCTGGCTAGAACCCACACACGCAGGCAGGCCGGCCGCTTGCCTTGCTGAACAACCAGGGCTGCAACTTGCCGCCGCTCCCGTAGCCCATGGGAGGCCCTGATAGGATACGCTCCGAGGGGGGGCGGCCCTTTCCCTTGCGATTGGCCACCAGGAAGGGGTTCTCGCTGAAGTTAATTGGCTGGGAGTCCACCAGAATCTCCTCTTCGTCTTCACCGGTAGGCGGGGCTTCTTGTCTAGCTGCTTCTTGATTGGAGGTGGTGATAGCGGGACTGGGAGAGTGCTGGGACATGTAGAGGGGCTCGGCCTCTGTGATCATAGTGGGACAGGACTGAGGCAGAGCATGGGGGTCCACGTGGTAGAGGGAGGTGGAGGGCTGCCCCAGGCCAAAGCCCAGGGGCTCTAAGGGGGCAGAACATTGGGTCTGCAGGGGGGCCTCCATGAAGGCAGTCACACAGACAGAGGGAGCGAACTGAGGAGGAGCCAGGGAGAGGGAGAGAGAGAGAGAGAGAGAGAGAGAGAGAGAGAGAGAGAGAGGGATAAAGGCATAGGAAAACAGATATCAGAACAGAGGGACGCAGATAAAACACAGAAAGGGGGAGGGATAGAGAGAACTGAGGAAGAGAGAAAGACTGATATATAAAGACGAGAGGGAAATACAGAGATGGTGGAAATACAGAGAAGGTGGAAATACAGAGGAGAAGGTAAAGTCCAAGCTAGATAACAAGAGATGGAGACTGATCTCCACGTGTTAAGAAATGAGAGAAAGACTGGAGGAAAAGGAGGTGGAGACAGATGGGATAACAGATATGAGGAGCAGTGTTGTGTAAAATGCTAAAATAGACATGCAGCTAATCTCAGAGTTTGACCCACTTGACACTCTGGTAGGCCAGATATCAGAGCCATCAAACACAAAACCCATGTGTGACCAGCACATCGTGCTATCACCACGCTCAGAAAACAAGCCTTACGACACATCCATAGCCTAGTCAGCGTCCAAAATACAGCTGCAAACGTTCGGTAACTTTGCCAAAAGTCCCCAGGTATTCTGGAACTCCCGGATTCACGGATTTCCTGCTTATTCCCTTCTGATTCCGGAAATTTTCCAAACGGAATATCTGGAAAAAATTTCCGCCCTACACACACACACACACACACACCTCAAATACCTACCGTCCAGGTCGTGCACAAAACATCTCTAATGCAGAAGGGCGTTCAGTGTATAAGGGAGGAGCACAGCCAATGTGACAGTTCATTTCATCTGGAGAGAAGGAGATGAGGTTCTTGATTCCCGTTATACCAGAGGGGTTATCTATGCTTCTAGTTACGCTCACATTAACACTGGAGCAGCCTTCCCTGTCACCGCCTTCAATAAACCAAACGCCATCAGTACAGTTGGACAGAAGACACCTAGGCTCCAGTTCACTTCTTACATTAGGAATCAGGCCTCAATACACTCCACATACGGGAAAACAGAGGTTCATTACAGAAGCAGACCACGATGCCGGCCTTCACGCGTGACTAGATACAATACCGCACACAAGTGTGGATAAGGTCCTTGGATAAAACAAATCTTCTTTAACCAGAACATGGCGCCACAGAGTGTGTTCCACAGGCAACCAAGTTTCGATCAACTCAAAATGTAATGTGCAAAATATGCCATGGCTTAAAGTCGGACGAGGCTTAGTTACTTCAGAACTACATTGTCCCGTGCATTCCACGACAACGGCCTTGACATGTCGCGACTATCCAAATGGCGTCACTAAGAATTCATGCAGTCTTGAATTGTGACACATTGTAGCGTCGTCTTGGCGGACATGCCGGTAAAAATGTCGCCTATAGTACTGGAGGTCAGTGGGGTCACCCGCTGGGGTGGAATGTGAACAAGTACCAGTTTGGCACAGGCTCGGAAGACAGTAGAAGACAGCTGGCCTGGGGGGGGGCCGAGAGAGACGACCAACATGCCAACTAACGTTACCCAGCCACCCTGGGTAAGGCTGGAGCCAAGTAAGGTTAATTACGAGACAATCCTGCTTACCGCATACTTTTAATGCCAAGAAGCACTAATAATCTTTTGGCTATTGAACCCAGTGGTCCTCATTCCAACTGTAATGCATAGCCATAATGCAAGAACAGCTGCAGGAGAGATATATATAGGTTTAGCGTTCGCAGAAAGCCCCACGGCTTAGTACAAGAGCTTATAGGAGTCTAACCATTGTGGCATAAAGAGAAAATAAATATCTAACCCAAATACCTCGAAATACAATAACCATCCCTACTACAAACTAAGCAAGGGAGAAAAAAAAAGAGCAATTTTGTCACAAACTATAGCCTTGCCTATTCATTTATCTATGCAGACCCTAAAACAGTGGCAGGCCTGAGACGGCCAAAGTCAGCACCTTGTCAGCTCATAAATCCTTAGTACTTCACATCGTTAGCAAAATGGCTGCCGTTCACACATGGAGCTGGAATACAGAACTGACACAAAGACGGTCCAGAGAGCATCTCAATGTACTCGAATAGACGAAGGAAGGAAACGCACAAGAAATTAGAAAGATAGGATGACAAAGAGAGAAAGACACAGAAAGTAGAGCACAGTCGACCCGCAGTCTGTCTGGCACTGTCCCTATACTCACTGTGGGCTGTTGGTTGGAGGGACCAGGGGTGCAGTAGCTCCACTCAGACTAAACTCTTCCAGGGACACTGACTGAATGACCGAGAACCCACATTGGGACACTCTCCCTCCCTCTTTTGCCCGCACTCCTCCGACTCCAATCTCAGCCAGGTTTAAAATAACCCCGAGCAGAGCCTGGGTGGTGTTGGGGGCAGCTGTCCCCCTCCCCCAAATCAACCCAGAGAGTCCAGTGCTTTTTACTGTACCAGCTACCAACCATTTTGGCTGCATAATTTCCCTTCATCACGGCAGATGATGTACATTCCTGTGCAGCCTTTAGTTTTCCTTTGTGTACTCGCTCTTCCATTCGTCTCGGGCTTCTTTAGGCGATGTCTTTATGCCAAGGTGGACGCACCATCAACAACCTGCAGTGCAACAGTAATCGTCTCCAATTAACAATACAAATGGATCCTGTTCTTCATCAGATCACAGAATTCAACGGAACGGTTAGGTTGCATTGTAGACGCTGTCGAGTCTTCGGGCCTGGCATACCCCTAAGACGTTGGCGAGAAACGCAGGAGTCAAAGTTGTGAACATGGGGGCGGGGGTGGGGGGGGCAGTTTCAACATTCTCCCCCTGACCTCCAGAGGCACCTGCTTGGCCTCTGGTCACAGAGTTTCCCGGGAAGATAAACAGGGCAGATTCCACAGGGAGGTCTATTCTGGTCGCAATGGGGCCATTTCCAAGGTAGTCAGCAAACAAGTCCAGGCATTTCAACCCAGGCATTTCACAGCCTTAGTCAGGAATCACAGGGGATATAAGAGTTACCTCATCGTTTCACTGTAATCATCAAAATGGGGTTTGCGTTACCTGTCAAGTAACATCCTTAAATTGTTAACTTCAACTTACCCTGTTGACCTTCTGCAGAGAGGTGGTGGGCAGTGCGGCCAGCGTCCGGTAGTCCAGATTCAGAGGTCCAGTGCCCAGGTTCTGAGGGAACAGAAGGTTGAGTGTCAGACCTACTGGGGGGAACACTTCCTGTCATACTACTCTCATGTGTCACTCAGTAACTGACCAAAGCTCCTTCGTCATTACATAAATATGTATTGAAGCACAAGTTTCCAGAACATTCCAATCCAAATATTATAGTAAATTCTTCCGGACTGGAGATGTCCCCTCTTTGGTAGGGAGGTGGTTGGTTGAGCTGAGGACTCGGAGGCCCAGGGAATTTCAGTCTCACCTCGGTCTCCTCTTCTAGCAGGCGAGTGGCCTCCTCACGCTCCAAGCGCATGCGCTCCTTCATCGAGAAAAGGGGGAGGTGGAGAGGAGGACGACACCCAGCCACACACACACACACACACACCGTGTAATCATAGAGAATGAGGGTGTAATGAGTGAAGGTGGGATGGAAAGTGAGATAGGCAAAAAAAGACAAACACGGAGAAATGAAGTGGAGGTGGGATGAGTGGAGATGGTGTATGGACGACCCAGACACATTGTGGGGGTAGGAGAAAGGGAGTGGGGGGGGGGGGGGTAAGAAAGAAGATAAAAGGAGAGAAAGGATAGAATCCACACACATTAGAAAAGTGCTCTGTTTATTTGCCACAGTAGCAGCAAAAGCATGCGAGGGAGGACTTGGCTACGTAGTCTCACTCACCACCTCTTCTCTCTCCCACTGGGACGTCTCTCTCGCCATCTCCACCTCCTAGGAAATAGATTTTAGGTCAAAATATTTCATATTAACAGGCATCCATTCCGTTATGCGTTTGAGGAAACATATGCGCCTTATTTTGTTAATCACTTTGCACTAGCACCTCTCGTTATTCTTTGGAGCATGGATTAAATGTAGTATATTTTTGCATCTCGGCCTCCTTGGTTTTATCTCGTCACGGTTTGCGCACCGGCCACCATCCATTATAGCCTGAGTGCAGACCGTCACACTGGATTTCTGCGTCATATTATTCTCACCTTCTGTAGGATGTCCATCTCCTCAGGACTCAGGTCTCGGTCTATAGAGGAGATGCTCTCCATGCTGTTCTTACGCACGATGCCCGCCGCAAACGGGTTGGCAATGATGCCCGGCGACGCCTGTGAAGACGCACAATGATCACAGCGTCCATTTTGAATCTGACTCTGCAACTGAGGGTCATTAACAACCCAGAATGGATGTCCGTTTCCCTTACCTCTATGGCGGCAGCGTTGCCTGGGTCGAAGCCGTCACACACCAGCATGAACAGGGTGTCTCCCACGGCGCGGAGCACGCGCACGGCCTCCGTGTGGGTCATGCCCAGCAGGCTGTGGTTGCTCACCTCCAGGATCCGCATGCCCACCAGCAGACGGCCGTCTCTGGCCGCTGCACCGCTGGAGCTCACCTACAGCGGGCAATGCAGGAGGGGGGGGGGGGGTAAGGCAATACCACTAATGGGAAAACCCATCTACACTGGGGTAGTGGTTGACCCGGTGAGAAAGACAAGATGTAATGCCTAAAAGGTACCTTGGATATGAAGATGCCCTCATCGGTGGCGTCGAAAGGGTTGCCAGCATGGCCTTTGGCACCGCCACGTATGCTGATGCCCAGCTTCTCTCCAGTCTGCTTCTGGATCACTATCTCCTGTATAGGGACACATAGATCAGGATATGGGACTGTGTGTGTGAAGGGGACAGAAGGTGTGTGTGTGTGTGTGTGTAAGCTTATTTCCGTGTACATGTGTTGAAGAGACGTCACCTGCATCCCGGGCGGTGAGGGGTCCCTGCGCACCAGCATGCGGATCTCCTGTTTGTTGGAGAGCAGGGCTTTAACAGCCTCCTGGTGGGTGGCGTGGCGCAGGTCGATGGTGTTCACCTCCAGTATCCTGTCCCCGACCCGCAGCCCACTCTGACACGCCAAGCCATGCAGGATCACCTAGCACAAGCAGACAGAGGGTGAGATACACAAACCAGGAAACACAGGAGCAGGGAAAATATATATGAGAGAAGAGAGAGAGCCAGCGAGCCACCTTTGAGATGAAGACACCAGGCTCGCTGATGCCAAACGGATGACTGGCATGGTCGCTGCCTCCCACGATGCTCAGTCCCAGAGGGCCGCCCGCCTTCACCAACATCACTTCCTGTCAGGAGAGGAAGTGAAGCGACTAACGTAAACAGTGTTGTCTAAAGTTTTATTTTAGGGACTTTGAATGGGACAGGGGCACCAGAAATACAGTATCTGGAGCAAAACACCACAGACAGTGTTCCAACAGACTAATACCAAATACACATTTCAACTCAACACCTTACCCAGAGTCCCCTACTTGACAAGACCACAAACCATCTATGGAACTATCATATCTACTTGTAAATGAGACTAGACACAGGCCTAAGCTCTTAGTCAATGGAACAGACTCAAGTTGTTGGCATTATTCACTCAGTGAATAATACAGCATTTCATTGGGCCCCACTACAACATCCTAGCATACAGTATTTAACCTAGGTTAGGACTAAGTCTTCGTACCGTGCGCCATCGTCTCTGGAGCTGGAGAGCAGTTGAGATAAAAGGCCAAATGAGAAGGCATTAAAACTAGACTAAATGTGAAGGTCCTTCATGGTAACTATCCACCACCCTCACCACGCTGTACCATCTTCCCTCTCTCCCTCAGTCTCACCTCGATGGGGTACTCGTCCTGCAGCGGCCGGCTCATGTGGGTCCCGTGGGGCGAGTCGTCGTTGCCCTCCTCCTGATCGGGCGAGTCGGAGGGCTCTGGGGGCGGGGGGGAGTGGGCGCGGGCGCGGGACAGGCCCGGGGAGCCCCCTGCGGCGCCCGGCTCGGCCTGGTCGCGCTCCACCAGGAGGGCGATGGTGGGGGAGGTGCCGGTAAGCAGCGCTACTGCCTGGTCATGCCTGGCCTCTGTCATGTCTACACCATTGATCTGAATCCAACGGCACAACCAACGAGGGCGGGAATCAGTAGGCTGACTGACCAACCACAGTGTTTGACACTCAGGACTGGAGGCTCGGTGAGGGCGGACAGCTATGTGTTCAGACTCATATCATTACTGATTAGACGAACATCACGTTGCCATAAAGCTGCGTATCATCACTGTAAAATAACGCTCAATCATCGCTCAATATAGTACATTGAGATGTACCGTACCAAAGCAAGCCTGAGTGTTTGAGTGCATGTGTGACTGTGTGTGTGTGTGACTGTGTGTGTGTGAGAGATAACTGAAGACACCAGGAGCCAACACCCATACAGAAGAAGGGAGGCAGCCGGAGAGAGGAGAGAGAGGGAGGAGCGGAGGCCAAGCTAGCAGAGAGGAGCTTCTCCTGGGAGCTACAGTAGGAGAAACCCTTTCTCCAATATTCCAATCTCTAAAAGTCTAAAAAGTAGTCCTAAAAGTCCTGTCACCGCAATATACTATATTTAAGACTTATGTCTGACTTATTGCTCACTGAAAAAACAGAGGGCAACATCCTATGATGACTGGCAAATGGGCTGATTGAGTCAGCAACGGCAAGGAGAATCGTTAATACTTCTCTACAGGGCCAGGCCGAGTGATCCAGCTCCATCTCAGTACTGCTCCTAGACCTGGTCTTAAGCTGCAGAAATGGTCAACTACCCTATTACTTTGCAGGGGGAATTTGAGGATGGGTTGCAGTCTGTAAACTCACATAAACGAAGTCCTGAGTGATTGAAGAAAAAGGAGCTGATTGGTCCAAGTGACAAACAGAAGCCAGCACTGACCATACAGTATCGGCTCTTACCATTGGCTGATATGCTTACTGTGGCTGCTGCTATGGTAATACATGCGGTTACCACGTCAGCCGTCCCAGAGTGTCCGCCCGCACCCCCACCCTCACACCCAACAGGCAAGGAGACGCATTGTGCATTAGTGGCCATGCAGAGAGAGAGGTGGCGAGAGCACGGGAAAGAGAGAGGGGGGAGAGAAAGAAAGAAAGCGTAAGAGAGAAGCAGAGAGTAGGTAGGAACAGAATCATTCATGGAGCCATTCTATGATCCCCCCTCAAATAGGAGGAGGGAGAAGAGGATTTGGGAGAGAGAAAGAGAAATGGTTATGATTCAGAGAACGAGACAGGAGTAGCCACAGGAGACGGGGCCACCGTACCACACCGCACACAAACGTGACTGAGGATAACAAATGTTGAGATTGAATGAGTCCAGATTGGTTCAGGAAAATAAATAAATAAATAAATAAATAAGCTGGAGGAGCCTGTACAAAATCATATCAAGGCCCCATCTTTGCAGCCAATGGACCATGGTCATAGATAAGGGCATGAGGGTACATGCAACTCTGGCAAGACCGTGCTACAGAATGAGAACACCACTACGACGCCAAAGGAAAGAGCGGCGCACAGTGAAGCAGCATGCAGCAGGAACCTTGGCTTCAGCTCTCAATCACATACACATCCGCTAAGGTCATGTTAGTCCAGCCGCCGCGTCCCAAAATGGTTCCCTATTCCCTATATAGCTCACTGCTTTTGACCAGAGCCCACAGGGAATAGGGTGCTATTTGGGACGCAGCCTAGATGGGCTGGCAGCAGCGGCACAGGACAAGCAGAGGCCCAATTCTCTCAAGTGGGATGAGTGTTAGTAGTGTTTGTTTTGGAAGTAGCAACCGGTGTGTGCGCGCTTGCTTGTCCAACGTGTGTGTGCTTGCTTGGTGTGTTTTTGCAGGAAGTTGACACAGACCGAACCCAATTTAGTCCAATTCATTTTTAGACAGGACTAGACTTGGGGATCATAACAGTGTAATGCGGAATACTTTGCTGCAGTAAGTTTTGCATGATCCCGTCACTAAACGTGAACAAATGGAAGAATAGGAGTGGGAAAGAGTTGTCTTTCACTATGGCTGATCAGAACCATCTGCCACAGTTACAAAAAGAACAGGCAGCCTTCATTTCAACATAGTTGAATGCACTCACTATGCAGTAAGTCACTCTGGAATACAGTGCTTGCTAAATGACTAAAATGTGTATGTTAACAGTTCAACTAAAACATTGGCATGAAAAATCTAAGAATTTAACTTAAGACAGGAGGAGGGCGAGAGAGAGGCGAGAAAAGCATGGGTGAGGTCCCAAATGGCTCTATTCCCCGGTCAGAAATAGTGCACCACACATGGAATAGGATTCCATTTGGGACGGCTCCATGGGGGTTAAAAACAGAGGAGTGGAGCAGTACTCACGGTGATGACCCTGTCCCCGACGCGGAGCGTGCTGTCTCGGTGGGCCGCCCCTCCCTCTGCGATACGGGAGATGTAGATGCCCTGAAGACACGGACAGAGTCAGGAGACCGATCATAATGCGATGCCCTTTGGTTTAACCTACAGTGACGTGTCTGCTAGCTGTGTGACCTGGTCACCCGGGGGGGGTGAGACTGGTGCAACAATGCCCTGCTAGCTCCATCAGTGCCAGTCAGTCAGTCCATTCTGGGACGGCGGTTACCACAGGGTCAGCAGGGGACGTCCCGTAACGAGTAAATATAGCCTTGCGCAGTTATATTCACGGTCACTAGTCTAATGCTGCTCGCAATAGTTGGCTTGGGCTTGTTCAGAAGTATTTCTGTGGTTGGTTGTGAGCACAAGAACACCATAATGCCTTTTTATTACACTCCACTACCAACAACTACACAAACAAACCCAATATTTGGCTGAAAACATATACAAAATATTGAGAGGTCGCACTCAACAAAAAAATTGTCATAATTCTCTCCTACCGCAGTAAAATAAAGTTCAGAGGTGGCTAAGGCTACAGACCAGGAACACCTCATGGACAACAGAGTCGCCGCTCACTGTGACCCTGAGCCCTCCAATCCCTTTGCCTGAAGAGGAGAGTTCCACAAGCTGCAACGACGACCAAACTCCTCGTTGGACTTTACAAACCATCAAATCAAACTTAATTTGTCACGTGCGCCGAATACAACAAGTGTAGACTTTACCGTGAAATGCTTACTTACAAGCACTTAACTCTTCTTGAACTGGCCTGTTTGGTTAAGAAAACATTTACCAAGTAGACTAAAGTCATAATAAAAAGTAACACAATAATAATAACGAGGCTATATACAGGGGGCACCGATACCGAGTCAGTGTGCGGGGGTACAGGCTAGTTGAGGTAATCTGTACATGTAGGTGGGGGGTGAAGTGATTATGCATAGATAAAACATCGTGTACACGTGCAGACAAAGTGCAGGCCTACTCCTAGCCCGCCTCAACAGAGACCATCTTGATCCATTCCAGAAAAGGCACATGACTTACAGACTCCAGCGGTGAGCATCTCCGTTTCTGTCTGTGGGCTCCCTGGGCTACGGGTGTCTGTTTGAGACCAGTATTGCACAGGACATGTAGCCATGAATGTGGCCAATGCGGTGGCCCCGCAAAAAATACCCACATGCCAGTTACACAGGACCTATCAGGGTGTCAAGGCTCGCTAGTCATATCGGTCTCCTTGGCGACGGCTGTAAAACGTCAGGAGTGGAAAAGTGGCTGTCAGAATGATGGAAACCTTGGAGGGGTTGAAGGCTATGACTGGGCATTAAACAGGTAGGAAACGTACCACTCCGGACTAGACTTCTCCCTCTAACGCTGTAGCTAGTGCAGTTAGAGGGTGCCGTTGACTTGTGAAGTGGGACAACCTGACACCACACACCACACACACACACACACACACGGTGTTTCACCACGAAGGGATTAAATATTCATCAGGGATGAAACGGCGTCCAATATTCCTCCACCACACAACCTAGATATGGGAACTGTACGGCATGTCTCACTGTGTCTGCTGTACACTAAGGACGCGTGTCTCTCTCACCAAGTCCCCCGTGCGGTAGGCCGTGGAACCCTTGCCCCCGGCGATGCTGAAGCCCAGGCCCTTGTCGTTGCGGACCAGGCAGGTAGACCGCCTGTGTCGGGGGCCTGCTGGGGAGCTGGCCTCCATGCAGAAGGGCAGCCCGCTGGCCCGTCTCTCCCGGGGGAAGTAATCGTCCTCGGGCCTCAGCGGCGTGGTGGTGATGGCGTTCTCCGGCTCCACCATGTGCTCCCGGATGACGCTCATTGAGACAGCGGTGCCCGAGCTGCGCAGGGCTTCCACCGCCGTGTGGTGCTCCGCCCCCTGGAGGGCCACGCCGTTCACCTGAGAGGGAGGGAGCGGAAACCATGGTTCACATGGCTCTCTCTACAGTCAAAAGGCCTGTTCATGTAGACCATGAATGCAACATCTTATCGTGCGTGCACAGACTTTACCTCGAGGAGTTTGTCTCCCACTTTGACCCCAGCCCGGGCTGCAGGTCCGTCCTCAGACACCCTGGAGATGAAGATGCCCTGGAGGGACAGACAGAGAGACGGACAGACTCTAGTACACAGTCACAAGTACCAATAGGTCCGCAGATTAGGAAAGCATCCCAAATAGTACCCTGTTCCCCATGTAGTGCACTATTTTTGAACCAGTGCCCCGTAGAGCAGTAAATGGGGAATATGGGACGCAGCCCATCTGTACATTTAGGAAGTGTCCACAGCGGTCCTCGGCCCTCACCTCATCATCCCCCTTGTAGGGTGTGGACCCCTTTCCTCCGGCTATGCTGATGCCCAGACCCCCAGTTTGCCGTAGAATGGTCAGGTTGTGCTGGAAATGGAGAAGAGGGGGTCAGCGCACTGAGTGGAGACGCCCCCGTACAACAGCCCTATCGTCAGATAGACAGGCTGGGACAAGAGGGAGGAGGACTGCGGCATTGACACAGACTAGGGACAGACAAGACAAGACAGGGGCTACTCTGGTCTCAGGGCTAAACTCAACAAGTGTATGTTGAATGAGGGGGAAAAAACAAGAGCGTGTTGCCTTGCATCTCACATTGCAGAGTAGCTACATTAACTTATCAAAAGGCTGCCATTTTGGAGTTGAAGCAGGAAGAAAGCAGTATCATTAAACGGTAGTACTAAACTAATTACCCATCATATCACAATGCATTGACATTAGCCCAAAGACACATAGTGAAACAACTGGACAAACAACTGGACAAACAACTGGACAAACAACTGGACAAACAACTGGACAAACACGTACTCCTTTTGACATAAAAACAGTTTCAGACACTAGCACGGAGGTGTGTATTTGGGGAGGGGGCTGTATGTAACACAATACTATGTCATGGAACAGTCACAAGGGGGGGGGGGGGGGGGGGTACACGAGACACTAAGAATCATAACATGTATGGGTCTGAACTGGGTGTGTGAATGCTGTCCGCGCAAGCCATGCAGAGTGGGGGGGTGAGGGTGAAAGATAAGTGGGAGCGAGAGAGGAAAGAAAGAGTTGAGTGAAAGTGCTGCATTGGGGGGGGGGGGGGGGGGGGGGTGATTCCGTTGGGTCGTCAACGACGACGAGGCTCCGTTCTCTCACAAACTCGTTGTCACCGTTGCAAAACACGGGCACATGACGCACATGCCAACCAATCCACAGGCATCCTCACCAGAAGTGCAGTCACTCACCAAGGATTCCTCCACAAATCAGAGCCACACAATCACTCCATTATGAACAGTGTTACTTCTTTGAAGGTCATTTTAACCAAATGAATGATCAAAAATACTTTTATGCCATTACTAGGTACATACCACCATGAACAAATTACCAAAATGATTGAATTTCTTGTGGAAGAATGGTGTCGCATCCCTCCAATAGAGTTCCAGAATCTATGCCAAGGTGCATTGAAGCTGTTCTGGCTCATGGTGGCCCAACGCCCTACTGAGACACTTTTCGACTAACACCAATGTTACACTAGCGTATACACTTACGTTATACTGGGGAAACTGTGTTGTTTCCATAGCTAGGGCTGACAGTGAGGACTTGCGAAGAGCAGAATCAAGACCCTTGCTTTGTGAGAAGGTGTTAAAGTTCACATTTAGCCATTTAGGTAAATACCAGCTGAAAAGTACCAGTGGTCTAGCTTCGACCCCAAGTAGGAGCAGGTCTGCTGGAGTCATGGCCCAGAGACACGTGTGCCAGCCCGCATAGATGGAAACAGAAAAGTCTGAGCCTTCTGGGTAAAACACCAGGGGAAATCCCGAATGGAAATGCACCACGCATGTCGACGTTTCCTTTATTTTGGCAGTTACCTGTAATGCTACCGCTCAAAATGGCACCATCCTATCATTTCAAAACGAACGTTCATAGAATGAATACAGAAATAGAATTATCCATCCCAAACAATGGACATTTAACCAGAATCGTATTTACTGTGTCGGGTGTTTCACACATCCTTGGTGTCTCTACTGAATGTTAAGTTCTGAACAGAACTGATAAGCTGCTTGGTGGTTCTTGAGCTATTCATCCGTGCAGATCACTGAGCAAAGTGCTTACACTCTGGACTGAAATCACTGTACAGAGCCAGGCGGAGTCCCAAATGGCACCCCATTCCCTACATAGTGTGCTACTTTTGACCAGGTCCCTATGGGCCCTGGTCAAAAGTCGTGCCCTATATAGGGAATAGGGTGCCATTTGAGACGTAACCCGGTGTGTGTCCTTGTCATACGTTGGAAGATGGACGGTGTGGCACCAGTGGAAACGGCTGGTTTTAGCATACAATTCAACTGTTATTTCATGATGCACGTGTTCTCACAAAAAGGTACGCAATTATTTTAGATATCTTTTAGAAGACACATTTGTCCTGGTTAGAATCTGTGTGGGCCAGATCCCTGCTAGTGCCTGGTGAGAAACTAACACCTGAAAGAAGACGGACCTCCTCCATCACAGACAGCAGCACAAGCAGCCCATTCACTCCAGGGCCTCTCAGCCTGAACAGGGGGATGAAGAAGAGGAGAAGAAGAAGAGGGGGGGGGGGGAGGAGCCACAGCGTGGTAGAACCCGACAATGGGGTAGGACGTCATTGAATGGTAACCACAGATTTGCCGCAGGTAGAATCTACCCACCTTTCTTACAATTCGTATAACCTTACTGTTACAGATATCATTTGAATCCTAAAACCCTCTGTCCATTTTAGTCCCCTTCAAGTTCTGTTAGTCCGCGTCGAGTTCTATCACGCTGGTGGTCCAATGGAGAGTTGTGGTGAGCATTTCCCTGGCGATTGGCTTGGATTAATCATGGATTTTTGTGGGCTGTTTTTTGGTTCCCCTCTGAGAGCCAGCGGGTGGGTGAAGGGGTGAGTGAGTGGGGGAACGAGAGAGAGAGGGGGGGGAGTGGATGGATGGAGTGAGAGAGAGTAAGTACAGACCTCTTCCTCCTCAATTCGAGCAGGCTCAATCAGCAGATTATTGACTTGATCAAATGACACCCCCTGTTAGGACAGGAACCAGCGAGAGGCATGCGGATTAGTGAGGCCAAAATAACTAAATATGCACACAAGCATACTCCAACCAAAACAAAATCGGATAAATCAAAAACAGAACACCGCGCACACACACACACGCATACAAACGCATCAAAGAACAGTAACACACACACACACTCAGCCACAGGGATAAACCCAAAAAAGATCATATCCACTATTGTATAGTGGTTGAACTAGGGACTACATTTGATATGGCCAATTTCATCGCCAGTTGAGGTCATTTGAACAGTGGCAACATCGGTCACACACATCACTCACTCCCCAGCCACCAGAAGCGGAAGCAGGCAGGGGTGGAAACTCGAGACCCAGGATGAGGTGAGTTACAGGCCACACGGGGAGGGCAGCTTGTGTTCAGAAAGAGAAGCGGGGGGAAAGAAAGCAGTGGCTCCCAGCGTAAAGTTCCCTCCAGCCTATAGACAGACACCACAGGAAACCCTGTTCCTCTTTAAAGTCATTTCATTTCTACACCTTCTACTATGCAGCAATCATTATATCCGAACACCTCCAATCAGCATTAGATATTGTATGGCTTTGCATGTACTCCCAAGTGATTGTGTTTGCAGAGCTAAAGAAAGGTGACAGCCTCAGACAAAATAACTGTGAAAAGCCATTGGCGCGTTTCCCTACAATGTGAAATGTGCAGCAAAATGGTGAGGGATTGTTCCGTGCTCTAGGTGTACATTTAGCATAAAGCGGTTTGTCTGGGTCTCAACATTTCCACCTCGGCCAAGAGGAATTCTGGATGGTCGGTAGACAAAATCAGGCACCACACGCAGACATACACGCCATCATTCAATGCATGTTATTCAGCAGCGCTAGTGGTGATTACGATTAATAAATCAATTCCGATACAATAAATGGTATTCCGAGTCATACATTTCAAGAGCCATATCCACACACTCTCACTAAACACACAAATGTAGGAAAGCAGGTAAGGGACAGTTGATTAACCAAAAACAACAGCAGACAGCAAATGATATGGAGAGAAGCGTAGTACTGAGGTGGGGCAGACAAAGTCATGGTGAAGGAGGCCAGCAGGAGGCCAGCATAGGAGTCTAGTGCACAGCTGATGGGGGTTGGGGGATTCAGCATTTAATAGACCGTCACTTTCTACGAAGCAGATTTGATGGGTATTATTGATAAGTAGTCCTTGAGATGCTCAGAGGAGCCACAAGAGGGAGCTCCACTCTGAGCAGTCTGGGTAGTGTGTGGATAAAAGAATATGGTTTGTCCAAAAATGGCACCCTTTATAGTGTACTACGTTTGGACCAGGGATTTAAGGAGACATTTGGTACACAGCCTTTGACTAAAGGAGTGAAACGTGTCCTGACTTGGTGCGCGCTGGCCGTCCGTTTGTAAAACCGTCGGTCTGTCTGACGACATTAACAAAACGTTTATCAAATACTGTTAATGAGAAAGTCCACTCGTTAGTTATGTCTTTTATCAAGTTACCGAATACCGGCTACCGCCGTCTGTGACCGTAAGAACGAAACCTGCTTGTGTGGGACAGAGAGAGCAACGTAAAAGCACGAGCGCAAAGCCATAAGACAACTCCCGGCAAACATCCCCGGCAAACATCCCCGTATCCATTGCTTTGTTTTTCCTATGCACAGCAACACGGCATGCAATGTCATCTCCGAAATCCAAACCAGTGCCAGCAGTCCAGACCGAATGCAGGTTGCACGGTGACAGAGCGACGGGGAGCTTCTATGCACTTGCGTGTCCAGGGTGTGCATAGAGGCGAGCAGCAGGCCACTAACATGTCAGCGTGAAGAGAGAAGGTGTGCAAGAGCTTCATTCAACTGTCAGCTTCATGAGGCAAAACACGAGAGGAAAAACTAGTCCGTGCCCGTCCTGGCTAATTTGAAATTGGGATACATGGTTAGGGCGTGGAGTTTCACGTGACCAGCTGACCCCTGTTAGTCTAGTCAAGTTATCAGAAAAAACATGAGAGTCCTGAACACGATAGCTGCATGATATGATCGTGTGTACGTTTCAGTTTTGTACTACTACTCATTATAGACTATGTACATACTGTAAACATGTGTTCTCTACCCCCACCCCACCACAAGCCCAGGTTACCTTGACCGGCTGCAGGGAGGAGTTGGCATGAAGCAGACTCCTATCCTCCAGCTCTGGCTCTTCTATCCTGTTGTGGCGCTGTGGAGTTACCATACACTCATCCCCCTCCTCCTCCTCATCCTCCTCCTCCTCGGGGGCAGTGTGGTGCGAGGCGGGGTGTTGGGCCAGGTGAGCGTCGGGGCTGAAGCCCTGCAGTAACGCGGCCACCGCCTCGGGTTTTGGCAGCTTGGTGATCTTGAAGTGCTTCTTGTAGTGCGGCGTGTCCTTCCTGATCAGACGCTGCTTCTCCGTGGGGAACTGGGGCCTCTGTTGTTCCTCTTCGTAGCCGTGTGGGACCCCATCCTCGCCCTCCTCATCGTCACCATTCTCGTCCCCACCCCGGTACATGGGCTCCTCTGCAAAGTGCACCGTGGGCTGGTGGGAGAGGGGATGGTGTGAGTGAAGGGAGAGAAAGAAAGAGCAGGAGGGGAGGGATCGTAGTCAAGACGAGGACATCTCTCAAGTTACTGTTATGCATGATTAATTAATTGACCTGACCAGGAGAAAGTATATAACTAGGGTACATAGTTTTTCCTGGCCAAGTAAAACTCCAGGCCTTAAAAAGGCAGCTCCAGTACTAGGTGACTAACAGACTGTCATAGTAGTGAAACTCACCTCTACGTACTCCACCTCCATCTCATCTAGCTCCTCCTCCTCCTGGGGGCCACGCCCACCCACCAGGTCTGTGGTCATCAGGCCCCGCCGCTCTTCGTGGGAGTTGGCAGAGGCCGTGCTGTTGGACGCCGCAGAGTCGTGGCTCTGATTGGACAGATCGCTCAGCCGCTTCTCCTGCAACCACCAATCACACGGCGGGAATGGGAAAAACAGAATCCTGGATTGGTGACCAACAGGTAACACTCAGATTCTGTCAGAACGTTACACAATAACCCATGACGCCGACTGCCCAGAAATAACCCACTTCTTACTTGGGATACACAGGCTTTACTTTGTGTGTGCGTGTCCCAAATGGACCCTGGTCAAAAGAAGTGCACTATAAATGGGCAATAGGGTGACATTTAGGACGCAACCTTTGATTTATATTTGTGCTCATGGATCTCAAGTAGGGTGCCATGTAGGATGTCCAGTGGCGTGTTGGTGATGTGTTGGTGATGTGTTGGTGATGTGGTGGTGATGTGGTGGTGATGTGGTGGTGATGTGGTGGTGATGTGGTGTACCTCAGCACCAGGGGACTCCGTCTCTCCATCAGCTCTGGACGTGTAGGCCTCGTTCCTCCTCTCCTCAATCACTTTCTTCATCACCTTCAGCTCACTGTGGTGCGGTGTCGCCCGTCGCTGGAGACCCTGCACACACGCACCAGTAAACTCCCCAGACTGACAGCCCGTCTACAGTCAATTACAGACAGTCCTCCTCAGGCAAACAGTAAATCAAGACCCAAGGACAAAGTAGGACCGATTTGTGACGCTGCCGAAACAATGACTGATTGTCTGACTGGACGTCCTCTCCATCATGTTACTTTCACCTGATGACATGTCAGATCAGAGGTCACAGTGGGAGAGGAATGGACAAGGAAGCGACGTTGAGAGCCAGCCATCGAGTGCTTCACTATAGAATGTGTTGGCTCGCGAAGCGCAGGAGTCACGTGAACAAAGCTCCTTATCAGCGACCGGGGTTCAATCCCCACGTCCACCCTTCCCCACTGTTACTCCCACCGGCCTGTATCCCCCTCGCATTTCATAACGGTCCAAATAAAGTGCCAAAATAACCTACAAAATGTATTTAAAAACAAAGCGTATTCATTCTCTCGTTACTCATTGTGTATTATGTACTACTAGTGTTATAATTTGTGTCTCTGCATTGTTGGGAAGGGCCCAATAGGTAAGCATTTCATTGTTCGTCTACACATGTCGTTTGTGAAGCGCGTGACAAACACAGCTGTATTTTGATTTCTCTTACCCTGCGCTCCGCGGCCGCCTCGTCGTCCTCCGCCTCCTGCTTGGTGGTCTCCTCCTGGAACTGGATGACTGACACGCGGTTCAGATTGCTGTCTGTCCAGCTGTCATCCACACTGTTCTGGAGCAGGTTCTCTGTAGGGAGAGACCGGATCGAAGAGAGGGACCGACTTACAAATCAGGTCGGACCTTCCAACAACTAACAAGATAGTGAATTACTGGATTGAAAAAAATAATTATGTTTTGATGGTACATGGGATGAATGGATGTTAGGAGAAGTGATGTTAGGTAAATCTGGGTTGAGTCAAACAGGAGAGCGAGAAGGACTCTGGGTTATAAACACAGGCTACGCTTCCAATAGTTAACATTAGATGACAGCAGGATAGATGAGCATCGTCACTGGACCCAAACGGTCACCGTTATGGAGCAGGGAGCTAACGGGGGTTACTGGCCTGCTACGTTTGACGTGTAACTGTGACCAAGCGCCAGACGCTCCCATTCACTTCAATGAGACCTTGGCGTAAGCGGCACGGGTCCAGGATTGGGTTTTTATTTTCAAGATCTCGATGCACAGCCCACACCCGAGAACAATTGATGAAGTGGCTTTGCGCTCTGCTCACGCTGGTCAAACGTTACACTTCCAGCGTAGCAGGTGAAACGCCTACCGTGTAGCCCTTAAGTTAGAGGAAGTGAAGGAAAGAGGATATGCAGAGAGAGAGAGTGAAGAGAGAGGTAAAGAAAGTCTGTAAATAGTGAAAAAAACCTAGGACAAAGATGAGAACAGAGGTAGTGAGAGAGGGGGAAGAAGATCGTGATGAAGATGACGGCGGCGTAAGGCTAACTCACCCAGGCTAGAGGAAGGCTGCTGGGGTAGCAGGTAGCAGGTGAGCACCTTCTCCCCGGTGCTCTCCTCATCCTCCGTCTGGAACTTGAGCATGGGCTGGGACTGGTTCTCTGCCAGCCACATGGCCTTCAGGTTGAGGTTGGCCAGGGCAAACGGCAGGTTCTGTAACCTGGGCACACCACACAACACCGTCAACAACATGGACTCAACATATGGAAAGTACTACTCTGATTTAGAAGAATACATCCGGTGTGGCTCAGGTGGTAGAATATTGCGCTGGCAACGTCAGGACCGTGGGTTCAGTTCCTGCTGAGGCCCCTCCTATGAAAATGTACGCACGCCCTGCCGTAACTCGCTTTGGAAACAGCGTCTGCTAAACGGCATACATTACATTACTATTCAATTGTAAGGCTTGATAAATGTAAAATAAAATCAAGCGAAGGAGCTCAGACGACTTGAGGAGCGGCGATACTAGATATAAGAGTGGATCGCACCAACGCCACTGAGTTGCGGGACCTACATGGGAGGCGTAGCGGGGGTTACCTGTTCCCTGCCACGTCTAGCACGTGGAGCTCGGTGGCGTCGGCCAGTTGGGCAGGCAGCTTGGCCACGCGGTTGTCCCTGAGGGAGAGCACGTTGAGGCTGGCGCAGCCGCCCAGCTCATCGGGCACGCCGCCCAGCCGGTTGCGGTCCGCATTCAGGTTGGTCAGCTTCTTCAGCTTGCCCAGCGAGCGAGGCAGAGTCTACAGAATCAAACATTTACACATTTCATGAATATTAAAAATAATGCATCTCAAGGGGGTTGTTCAAATTAAAAAGGCAATGAAGTCTACATTTGTTCTGAACCGAAGAAACGTGGTTCTGTACCTGTAAGAGGTTCTCGGTCAGCACGAGTTCAGTCAGGTTCTCACACTCTCCTATGGAGTCGCTCAGGTGGGTCAGTCGGTTCTGGTCCACTTTCAGGATGGACAGCTGCTTCAGAGAGCCTGGAGAAACAACAAAACATCGAGTCACCCGGGTCGTATTCATTAGCGCACGTCGTAGAAAAATGTTTCGTAACGGAAAATGAAAACGTGTTTATTGGACAAGCTCAGGTCCCTTTTTAAGTCAGTTATTGTCTGTTTGGCTCATAATGAACATGAGCAAGCTTTTATGTCAGTTTACTAGCATTATTTCCCCAATAGGGGGCGGTGTGGTTCTTCATGATTCAAGTGCATTACCAATTGCATTCAGGCAACGATAATGTCCATGGGTCTACTTATTGGTAAAAAAAAAACAGACACCTTGGCAAAGAGTACTTTTTAAAAAGTTCAGTTTGACAATGAAGCTACTGTGTAAACCAGTTCAGGTGAACAAGGCACTGTACAAAGGGACAGAATGCCATCAGTTAATCTTTTGTCCCTCCCTCCTTCTCACCTATGCTGTCAGGGACCACCTCCAGGAGGTTTTGTGTGAGCAGCAGGTCAGTGAGGGCCAGCAGGCCGCTCAGCTCCGAGGGCAACTCCTCCAGGCGGTTCTCTGACATGTCCAGACACACCAGCCTCCGCAGGTTCCCCAGCTCCTACACACACACAGGCACAGCAATGGTGTTTAGTGTGAATACTCACTCAAATGTACGTGATGGGTTTCATACTGAGCAACGTTCTGAGTCTAAGCGAATAAGATGGGCATAGATGATGAGCCAGGACCATACTTACTGGTGGCAATGAGGAGAGCTGGTTACGGTCCAACCACAGCTCCCGTAGCTTAGGGAGAGCACCGAGTGTGTCTGGCTGTTAGAGATAGAGAGAGGGGAAAAAGAGAGAGAAGGTAAACAGAGGGCATGATGTATGTCATCGTTGCTCTGCTTTGTGACGCGAGGCCAGGCGACCAGGTGTTCTGAGCTAAAGCGAGCGGGAACAAACACGCAGCATCCACTTAAATATGCATCATTTGGGAAGAGAAGAGGATGGGTGGCTACATAAACACACATCATACGCCCCAAATACCCCCATTCCACTCTACATATGCACGCCCACGCACTGTTCCCGTTGGCTATGCCCATACACCAAACAGATCAAAGCATGTTGCTATCCAAAACAAGATGGGTCCTGTTCCAATTCAATTTGAAAAAAAAATAAAATAACATTCTTTATCCCTGCAGGGCAATTCACTTTGAGCTCTAAAAAAAAGCATTGGGAATCAATCCCAGAAAACACAAAACCTGTGAAAATGACCCCAGACTGTATTTGAGTGATAAATGACATTAAAAAAGACTTAGCATCCCTGTCGAGGCTGAGCAGTGTACAGTATGACAGGCAGGGTGTCAGGCGGTAGCATGACGTCAGGTTGTTTGCTCAGCCTACGCCCTTGTCAGCTCAACAGGCACTGTTTACCCTGTCCCAATGAGAAGGCTAGCCAGGCAGGCGTTCCCATGCTCAAACAAACAGGACTCAAGGGTACAACTATGGGTGTGTCCCAAATGGCACCCTATTCTCTTTATAGTGCATGAGGGCCCATAGCGCTCCGGTAAAAGTAGTACACTCTAAATATCTATATATTTATATAGGGAATAGGGTGCCATTTGGAGCTTGTTCTTACCAACACTTCCAGTTCATTGCTGCCCAGGTCCAGCTGTTCCAGTTTCACCAGGAAAGAGAGCGACCTGGATAAGAGAAACAATCAATCATAGAAACCCTGAAGTAAATGGGGACTACTGCATAGACACAGTCTTGTCGAAACACACTCAGTTTTAGAACAGATTTATAATCTATACAGAAACGCATCAAGACGACATCTGGACTGTTACAGTCAGGACCAGATATGCTAAATCACTAACCATCACGCCCCAATCTTTCACACGCACAGTCACGACAAGCCAAGCTTGTCATTCACACGCACAGTCACGACAAGCCAAGCTTGTCATTCACACACACACTATAAATAACCCAAACAATTACCTCATCCCCTACAGTATTTATTTATTTTGCTCCCTTGCACCCCAGCATTTCTACTTTGCACATTCACCTACTGCAAATCTACAATTCCAGTGTTTTTAATTGCTATATTGTATTTACTTCACCACCGTGGCCTTTTTATTGCCTTTACCTCCCTTATCTCACCTCATTTTCTCACATTGTATATAGACTTGTTTTTGTACTGTATGTTTGTTTACTCCATGTGTAACTCTGTGTTGTTTGTGTCGCACTGCTTTTCTTTATCTTGGCCAGGTCGCAGTTGTTAATGAGAACTTGTTCTCAACTAGCCTACCTGGTTAAACAAAGGTAAAACAATAAATAAATAAATAAATAAATAATGACAACTGCATCTATAGAAAAGGGAGCTACTACTGCGGTTAACTAGTGAACAGATGGACTAGTGATGATTGAGGACTCCATTGTGCTTCAAATCACTAGTTGTATCATCAAGGACTCCTTTTTAGGAAACAACCACCTTTGTTAGCATGGAGGGATGCTGGGAACTATGCCAGGCTAAAGAGGCCACTTACGTGGGCAGGGACTTGAGCAGGTTCTCCCTGAGCTCCAGCGTCACCAGGTTGGCCAGGCTGCAGGAGAGAGGGAGGAGGAGAGGTTAGTCAGATGGGGCGTCTGCTGGTCCTGGTTAACTTGGCATGGCGATGGGCCTCGTCCGTCTGGTCACTCAGAGCAGTCAGTCTGTCTGTCTGTCTGTCTGTCTGTCTGAGAGCCCACTGTGTCATGTAATTAGGCCTGTACCAATGTGTCATTTTACAGAACGAGGAGTTCAAATGTTTAGAGCAAGAAGGAAACCCGTGTCGGAGTTCAAATACCCATTCATGCAAGGTGGTCCGTCTGCATACTTTGTTGGTGTGTGTACTTACTTTCCTATGTCGTTGGGCAGTGTCTGCAGTGACACGTCGTTGAGGGCCAGGTGGGCGAGCCCTCGCAGCTGAGTGAAACCATCAGGCAACCTAGTGATGAGAGGACAGAAGACAGGAAAACAGATGGAAAGGGAGAAGGAGCGAGCGCGAGAGGGCGGAGCGCGAGCCGGGGGAGAGAGAGAGCGAGCGCGAGCCGGGGGAGAGAGAGAGCGAGCGCGAGCCGGGGGAGAGAGAGAGCGAGCGCGAGCCGGGGGAGAGAGAGAGCGAGCGCGAGCCGGGGGAGAGAGAGAGCGAGCGCGAGCCGGGGGAGAGAGAGAGCGAGCGCGAGCGAGCCGGGGAGAGAGAGAGCGAGCGCGAGCGAGCCGGGGAGAGAGAGAGCGAGCGCGAGCGAGCCGGGGAGAGAGAGAGCGAGCGCGAGCGAGCCGGGGAGAGAGAGAGCGCGAGCGCGAGCGAGCCGGGGAGAGAGAGCGCGAGCGCGAGCGAGCCGGGGAGAGAGAGCGAGCGAGCCGGGGAGAGAGAGCGAGCGAGCCGGGGAGAGAGAGCGAGCGAGCCGGGGAGAGAGTCTTTCTCAATGGCCCTTCAACACCAGCCCTTGAAGCAGTTGGAATAGCTTCCTCCCCTGCCTATGGGTGTGTCCCAAATGGCACCCTATTCCCTTTTATTGTGCACTACTTTTGACCAGGGCCTGTAGTGCACTATATAGGGAATAGGGTGCCATTTGGGACGGACACACATTATGTGGCCAGATCCATCTGACAAAGCACTCACCATCACTACTGCTGCCAACAGTTATTTTCCTATTCTATAGGAGGAAGCTGCAGCAGGGAGAGGGTTTGCCTTGTCGAGCATTCCACTTCTATACTTAACGCCATGCTAGTTTCTGGGTCAGCGAACAGCGTACTGTAGCCTCACAAAGCCTCGTTCTCCTCCAGGCGTTTTGCTCATGTACATAATCTAGTAGTGAGAAAGGTCCTGCTCTGAGCCTTTGACACATCTGGGCGACAACTTGACATATAAATATATAGCAACTTGTTAAAATATTTCACTGTTTACTTCATTGTTTTGGGTTGTTTATCTTCAAGGCCATTATGGAAAGAAGGAAATAATCACAATATGGCACAAGTATGACAATGAATTACTGAAGTGCACCTCCCCCCATGTATCTCAAATGATAACTTGGTATGGCCCAGACATTTCCTCAAAGACAACAGGAAAGACGTAGAGAGAGAGAGGCGGCCCTGGACTGATCCACTAACCTGGAGAGGGGGTTTCCACTGAAGTCTGCAATCTCCAACGCCTTGCAGAACTTAATGCTCTCTGGGATCTCAGGAATGTCTGCGGAGAGAGCGAGTGGGGGGGGGGGGGGGCACACTCAGCACGATAGACACAAACAGCGGGGTCACATTCTGAGACCACCACTTCAGTTTCCCCTCCCTTGTAATCACTAGCAGATGGGCTGGTGATGAGGGGAGAGGGGGACAAAGAACAGGGATGGATGGGGCAGAAAAGAGGATGAAAAGGGAAACCCCTTCACCTGTTCCCATAGACAAGACTATGATAATTACCATATGTTTCATACTGTACATAATCAGACATTCAAGTAACAGTCAGTGTCAATGTCATCAGCCTGATAGGTCCCATTTAAAAACGCTTGACTCGCGCGCGCACACACACACACCTCTCTCTCTTGGAGGACTACATTACGGTTGGTCTGTATCTGAACCTTAGATTTATGTATACTGCCAGAACTTGGCCATAACCTAATCTACACATAAAATCTGAAATCCATGTTAGGTTTAGGAGCCTGGTCCAACACATGGAGACTGGTTAGTGTGTTACTCTCCTGGGCAATAGAACCAAGGCAGCAGTAGCTGAGCACAGATGGACTAAGTCGTTAGGCCACATCTCCCACAGCTCTTGGCTCGGCTGGCAGCCCCTGATGCAGTCGGTCTGCGGCAGCAGGACAGATGTCTCATATAAACACTGCCCACTATGTGATATTTACAGCAAGGACACCGACTGCTAGGAGTAAATAAAGCAGGAAACATTTGAGATGGGTTTGACATATACGATCGAGGGTGGGATTGACTTGAGCGCTTGGCATTGGTTTCTAGGGGGTATATGTAGGGTTTAGATCCCAGATCACTTTTCTTACATGCCCTTCTGTGTCCGTGTTTAACTACCAGGGCTGGCAAGGCCAGGAGTGAGTTGGGGGCCATGGGTGAGTTGGGGACCATGGGTGAGTTGGGGACCATGGGTGAGTTGGGGACCATGGGTGAGTTGAATGTGTTGTTTTCAGCTTGTTGGTACTGTACTGCCTGCCACAGAATCCATTTCTATTGGTCTATAAGGCTATCGCCTGCTTGCTTGTATTTTGTGAAGCTCGTCTGCCCATGAATGCAG
The DNA here is from genome assembly GCF_965601325.2 of Salmo salar. Lineage (NCBI taxonomy): Eukaryota > Metazoa > Chordata > Actinopteri > Salmoniformes > Salmonidae > Salmo > Salmo salar. The sequence continues at coordinate 14,847,250 of NC_138319.1, read as the reverse complement.
GTTTTAGCTCTAGGTCCTAGTTTCTCGCTGGTTCTCTGAAAGTGGTGTTTGCAGCATGTTTGCCAAAGCAGCATTTATTTATTAGTTGGTGGTTCAAATAATTGTCTGTTCATTGTGGTAATTTGCATGCATGGTTGCAATATGCTGGTATTGAACCTGGTTTTGACCCTAGCAGAGGGGGCCACCGACCGACCGAGTGTGTGAGTGTGTGAGTGTCCGAACCGTTTCTGGAGATGTCGAGCTCCACCAGCTGCATGAAGTTGGCCACCTCAGGAGGGAGCCTCTGGATCTCATTGTCACTCAGGCCCAGCTTCCTCAGGTTCAGAAGTCTAAAGAAAGGCTGAACAGACACAGGGAATTACTGGGTTAGGACAACAAAAAGATAGCTTGTGTTTTGAAACGCGTCCGCTTTTAATAAATAAGAGCACCTAATGCATTGAAAAATGACATCGATGTTTCCTTTTTAGAATAGGACTTTACCCGGGTCAGACGATGACCCCTTTCCATCCAAGCCTTCAAGTCGCTGGCATATCTAAACTCCCACTGGGTTAAGACACTTTCAAAACTGCAGCACGTATGCTAAACCCAAACAGTCAACTCAACATTTGTCAATGCGATCAAAGAGTTGGAAGGGGCACCTAAATGCAGAGGGTTGAGCTCAAATCGACTGTATCGTGCTGTTCACCAGAAAAGTTAAGATTGTGGAACTTTTGATGCAGTGCACAATTTAATCAGCATTTCTCCTAGCTCAATTCTATCCACTCCATCAACCCCTCAAAACCCACACAACCACAGGTTGCAAACACATGATCAGAACTATACCGCTACACAAGTCCCTGTATTTTTACCAGAATAGGCCTAGCCTACATCTTTATTCAGGATTTCTTTGAACCGATTCCATCGGCATGTCCCTAAACCCCTCCTCACGTCACTATGGCAATGGTGGACAAATAACAGTGGCTTTGGATAGGAGAGCTCTGCTCAGGCCGGGGATACGTTGCCAAGTATTTTCACAAGAGGCTGGTTGTTGAAAGGGTAGGGGACGGCATTCAGAACATTCCTCCAGCAGGCAGGCAGGCAGCACCGGGTGGCTGGGCGGGCAGGCGGTGTGTCCTCTGCTGCTTGCTACACAGCCTGGCAGACAGGCATAGGGAACAGGTCCCAAACTATGCAGCCATTAAATCCTCAATCATCCCCGTGAGTCGGCAGCCACAGAGGGCCAGTGTCTGCCAGGGCAACGAGGGCATCATAGCCATCCATCAAAACAATGTGAAGGAACTCAGACATCCATGATTCTGAATCAGAATACCATTGCAAGTCATCAGAAGACATGGAGCCTGAACCAAAAAATCTACTTTGATACACTCAACTTAATGTGACATTTTGGATTCCCTTGAGTGAAAGGCATCGGTTTGTGTGTTTGACATGATTAACTGGTTCCCACCAATCAAGATGTTTCACAATTCCACTGCAATACTCCTGTCTCTAGGGGAAGTTGCATAAACGTTCTTAGGCATATCGATTGAGCGAATCGAGGCCTCCCTTTGTGCTTCGTGTTGTAGAGTTTCTGGCCGACAGGCAGCAATGGAGTAGACACACAATATCTGCATCTCAAATGGCATGCTATTCCCTACATAGTGGACTACTTCATAGGGCTCTGGTCAAAAGTAGTCCACTATGTAGGGAATAGGGTGCCATTTGAGATGCAAACAATATGACATGCTAGAAAACAGCTGTACAATTAAACTGCCAGAGGGAAGAATACTTCCTGTTCTCTTAGATACAATATAGTGTATTTGGTTGGTACCGGGTGGTGAGCTGCACTCTCTCACCAAGGAGTGTGCGCGCGTGATGGAGAGTGTGTGCGAGCAAGCGAGTAGGAGTAAGTGTGTGCATGCGTGTGGCAGGGCCAGGTCTGGCAGCTGGCAGGGAGAGCTGTGGTGGCGGCGTACGGTGGCTCTGGCAGGTGACAGGCATCAGGTGACCGGAAGAGGAAATAAGAGCCGGGGGACCATGTGAACTGCAGCTCGGGCCCAGATGGAAGACAGGCCCAGAGAGAGCAGCCACCCGCCCCTGGCATAACAGTTTACTCTAGAGCCATGGGAGAGCACGCACATACCCCCCCCCTTCGTATTCTGCCAACCAACAGACAGACATTCAACAGAAGTCAACTAAGTTCATGGGCACAGAGACAGACAGACATTTGTTCAACGGTTCCCATATCAACCACATGAGTCAGGACAACAGGAGACACCAAAACAGTTGAGGGGAAAGACTCCTCCATGCGAGACCATACCAACGTAGATTAAAGCTTCTTGAAACGTTCCCTACCTCCCTCCCCTTCCCCTCTCCGAGTCTGCGTTCCAAACGGACCCTATTCCTGTGGGCCTTGGTCAAAAGTAGTGCACCACAAAAGGAACTAAGGTGCCATTTGGGACACAGGGAGTCTCTCCAGAACCCAGTCAGTGAGGGGCAGGCTGGCCTGCCGTAATGCAATCAGTCCCGAGAACGGACGGTTATGCCCCACTGACAAAGACGGCCATTCAGCCCGCTGCAGTGGCCAGCCAACACAACCGCATCACGGTCATACAGTCTCCTCTCTGGTGCTTCTGCATAAAACGCCCATCCCCGAGTCAAGTCAGAGAATAAAATATTTTTTTCCTTCTCCAAAACGACGACTTGGAGTGTGCATTCGCAGCTATTCTGTGTTGAGCGGTTAACAAATAAATTGATACTGCTATATTCAGAATTTAGAGTTAATGTGACTTTAGTGGTTGTACACAAACGTTGAGCTATATGTTTTGATTTTTAATACAAGGCTGCATGATGAGACGAATGATGATTTGAAAAAAGTTGCTTGAAAAGACATGAGCTCTGCTTGGTTTTTTTGCGCAGCCTGTAAAGACTTTATCAGTCTCTCATTCACAATTAGACAAGCACTTGATAATGCCTCAAATTTCTCGCCGGCATTCTCTGTGGCGGTAAAGCACCCTAAAAGAAAATCCATGCCTTTTGCGGCCCGGTGTGCTGCATTGTGCCCTTCACCCTGGGTGTGCTGCGCAATTCGAAGTGTCTCGCATGGCTCTCAGTCACGTGATCGGAAACTTTCTCACAGGCTACAAGTTAAGACAGACATCAGGAATGCAACTGCGCGCGTCCTTATCCAGTTCCTGAGGTGCATATTGAAGATATTGGCAGGACAGTCCACATTTTGTCAGCCAAAAAGATGAGTAGGCCTAACAAACAGCAAAAGCACTAGCCTATGTCAATCTACTATCCCCCATAGTACACAAGTCGACCCATTCTATTCTGTGTGAGAAATAAATATTCCAAAACACAGTCTGGGACAGTTGTGGGATGCGATAAATCCCAAATGAATACAACCACTAGCATAACTTTTTTTTTATTTTTTATTATGCAATGTGGCTGACAACAGATCAGAACATTTAGCTTAAAATGCTGATAGCTAAATAGTTTATTTCTTCAAATAAGCACAGCAGTGCGCACATGGGAGTAGGCTATAAAAGCCAAATGTTCCATTTGCGGGAAAACACCATTATCAAAAGTGACCGCAAATGCAACTATGCATGTAATGCTTTCATTATAAAAGGTGCGTTTTTATGGTTAAAATGTTTCTTCCTCAAACTTGAAACTCACACGCTGCTTATGTATGCCAGTTAGGCTCTACACCTCTTGTAAAGCGGATTAATGTGCTTCATTTTTAGAAGTTATTTGGCCACTTTAGTTGTGATACAAACCTTATTAAAACATATAGGCCTACGGGCTAGGCTACATGAGGTGTGCGACTGTGATTCGAGCAAGTTGCAAAAAAAAGGCATTGTTTCTTACGCTGGCCATCATTCACAAGTGATAAAATACATGTCATCTATGCACTTCAATAGCGAATGGAGAACGCTTTTCCCCGTGGTTTATTTTCATGTCAGCCAGGTAGGCTATACGCCTGTGCTAAATATAAGCAATGTGCTAAATATTAGGAAAGTTGAGAAATAAATAAATACAATATAATAGGCCTAGCCTATAGAAAGCTGATGGGAACCTCCTCTTTTTAGTAAAGGCCATCACTCTGTTTTCTCACGCAATTGCATAGCCTATAGAAACGTTGCGCTCATGGGCTCTCATGAAGTGTTTGATTAGATTTTCGATTACATTTGCATTGATGCCAGAATGATTAGAGGGACAATAGAGTGCTGAGTACCAGGCAGTTAGCAAGTTTGGTAGGCTACTAATGACCATCCACAGCATCAGAGCTTGGAGAAGCCTAATTAGCGTGAAAAAAAAAAAAAAAAGTCATGTGGAATATGACTACCTTCATGACTAGTGACCACCGGTGTGGCGGTAATACGGTCCCCACAACAGCCCTAGGTAGGCCTAGATTAGTCTCACGTCAGTCCAATGAAAAAGCTCTCAAACATTGGATGAATGATGCGACTGATGTTGAAATGCCACTGACTGTACCAAGACAACCATGTTGCTAGATTACTGCAGGTGTAGCCTGACTTCAACTCATTGTGGAGTCAGTCAGTGAGACCTGGCCACCCATGAGGCCGATGACAGAGAATTGCTTGGAGGATGTATGCGAGAGCACCCCACGGGAGCAGTGTGTGTGTGTGTGTGTGTGTGTGTGTGTGTGTGTGTGTGTGTGTGTGTGTGTGTGTGTGAAAGAGAGAGTGAGACAAGTAGCACTGGGCTCTGGGAGGGTCCCATCTGCACCTCCCCAAAAACACAGCTGCAGCCCGTCTTGGCTTATCTACACCTCTCTCAGGGTTAAGGTGTGTGAGTGGGAGAGAGAGAGAGAGAGAGAGAGAGAGTCTCCTTTCTCTCAGAGATGGTGTTATTCTTTGAAGGCAGCCATAAAACAGCAGATTTCATTTGAGCTTGTGAGCGTACTTCGCCAGGGTTTTCCTACTGTAGATTGACATTACTTTCCGAGCTGCATGAGCAATTATTTACCTGCCAGTATACACACAGCTTGTACGGTTTACAGAGGCTTATTAAGGGCGGTTCGGCTAGATAGTAGCTACTGTAGGTGAGGAAGGAGAACTGTTAATGTGCATATCTGCGTGTTTATGTGTACGAGCGTTGGTTCATGTTTGGTTTTTAGTGGTGTTTGTGTGTGCTGGAATAGAGCAGTAAATCCACGGGGAGAAATGAGCGCGTGTCTCCTGAGACCGCAAGGCCAGTAACCTAATGAGGAAGTTTGGGAGCAGCCACAAAAGTGCAGCGGAAGTGTGTGTGTGTGTGTGTGTGTGTGTGTGTGTGTGTGTGTGTGTGTGTGTGTGTGTGTGTCTATCGATCTCGCAGTATGTTGATGATCACGGGCGTGTCCAAGCACAAGTTAGCGGTGAGGTTACTTGGGAGCCCATAAGAAGAAAGCCCACACCTGGAATGTATTCATTAGTGCTCACCGTAGCAATGTTTTGCAACAGAAAACAGAAACAGGAGTTTCTTATTGGACAAATTCAGGTAGTCCCTCCCCGTTGTGGTCCGTTTCCTTACTAGTGAATACACCCCAGACACAAGGGGTATGCCTTACACAGCCCTGACCGAAAGTGAACCACAACTAACAGGGGGAAGAGAGGGAGACGGGGACATACAGTAAGAGGGGTATGTGTGTTGAGTAAAGGTGCGTTGCTGAGCTGAAGTGCCATGGGACAGACAGAGGCTTCAGTGTTCTAGTCAAGTGACTCCATTTATCCTCGAGCTGCTCTCCAATCAAACCACACACACACACACACACACACACACACACACACACACACACACACACACACACACACACAAACGTAATGTGCAAAAGGCTAATGAAAAACCCAGACAGGTCTGCTGTTCTGTAGTATCCTGTTGTTGCCCTAAAGTTATGAATCTAGAGAAACCCTAAGTCACAGTTGAGCCCAGACAAGCAATCAACATCATTTTGAGTGGAAAAACCAGACAGATGGATAGGTTAATCTCTTTGGCAGAAACACTGACCAAATCAGTGGGGCACAGTTCAAGCAGAGTTTCTTCAACATGGGCTTAGATTGCCTTTCTGGCCTGAATTAACTAAGCACTCAACCATCTGATCAATGGGACTACTGTACACACATTTCCAAGCTGGCTACGGGGAGGAAGGAGGAAGTGGAATTACATAGCATTGATATTATCCCTCTCAATCCCTCCCCGTTTATTTTCCTCTCCGTTTCTCAACCTCTTCTTTTTCCATCAGGGAGTGGTAAGGGTAGGCCTCAACACATCTGCCACGCTGATCCTCAGAGGTGCGTGCTTAGTCCCTCCTGTACTTCCTGCTCACCCATGACTGCGTGGCCAAGTATGACTCCAACACCATCATTAAGTTTGCCGACGACAACGGTGGTAGGCCTGATCACCGACAAAGACGCGACAGCCTACAGGGAGGAGGTCAGAGACCTGGCAGTGTGGTGCCAGGACAACAACCTCTCCCTCAATGTGATCAAGACAAAGGAACTGGACTACAGGAAAAGGAGGACCGAACAGGCCCCAATTAACGCCGACGGGGCTGGAGTGGTCGAGAGTTAAGTGCCTTGGTGTCCACCTCACTAAACTATCATGATCCAAACACACCAAGACAGTTGTGAAGAGGGCATGACAACACATTTTCCCCCTCGGGAGACTGAAAAGATTTGGCATGGGTCCTCACATCCTCAAAAAGTTCTACAGCTGCACCATCGAGAGCATCCTGACCTGTTGCATCACCGCCTGGCATGGCAACTGCTCGGCATCTGACCATAAGGCGCTACAGAGGGTAGTGCGTACAGCCCAGTACATCACTGGGACCAAGATACCTAACATCCAGGACCTATATACTAGGCGGTGTCAGAGGAAATCCCCCCAAAAATTGTCCAAGACTAGTCACCCAAGTCATAGACTGTTCTCTCTGCTACCGCACGGCAAGCGGTACCGGAGCGCCAAGACCAGGACCAGAAGGCTCCTTAACTTCTACCCCCAAGCCATAAGACTGCTGAACAATTCATCAAATTGCCAACCAGAATATTTACATTGATCTCCCCCTTTGTTTTCACACTGCTGCTGCACACTGTTTATCATCTATGCATAGTCACGTTACAAATTACCGACTAACCTGTACCCCCACCCATTGACTCGGTTGTGGTATCCCCTGTATATAGCCTCGTTATGTAGTTTTGTGTTGCTTTTAGATTTGATTTACTTTAGTAAATATTTGAACTATTTCTTGAACTGCATTGTTGGTTAAGGGCTTGTAAGTAAGCATTTCACGGTAAGGTCTACACCGGTTGTATTCGGCGCATGTGACAAATACAATTTGATTTGAGTGGAAGCCACACTGGGCGTTGTGGTCTATTGTAGTCATTCTCCTCCGTCTCCTAGTTAATCCAGTGACAAACACTACTCCACCACTCTACCGATCACATCCTAGCTCGACACACAGCTGGTGGTGAGGGGCTGAAAAGGGGGGGGGAAGGGGACTGGAGGGAGAGAGTCACGGGGAACAAATGCTTTTGTGGTGGCCTCCTCTTTCAGGACCCCGGCTAGAGAGGAGAGAAGAGAAGAGAAAAGCAGCTCTGGGAGGATTTGGTTGAGGGAGTAACTTGGCCAGTCACTTGAATAGGAGGCCTCATGTCATGACAACACTCATATTATTCTATACATAGCACCAGCACAGTCTGTTGTGGTATAAACACTACTGTACTGCTGGTTTCCTTCCAGTACTACTAGAATGGTGCTAACTGGGGAAAGAGAAGGAGTAGAGAAACAAAGAAACCTGTTGAGGTTCCTTCTGATACTGGCATGTGAAAGCACGTGTGCATCCCAAACGGCATATCCAAATCCCTACATAGTGCACTACGTTTGAAAAGTATTGCACAACAAAGGGAAAAGGATACCATTTGGGATGCAGGTCTTGTGTCCCTGCTCTCCTGTTTAATATCTCAATCATGCGTTTGACGTCAATTAAGTCGATTCATGTAATCCATAATACAGGGGTGTAAAGGTTCACCAAACCAACGGTTCGGTACGTGTTGCGGTTTTGGGGTCCCACTTCTGAGAGAAAAAGAAAAGTCAAGTTTGTTTATTTGGCAAAAGATGCTAAATACTAAACAAAAAAAAAGCACCCTATCAGTGGCCCAAGTCCAGCTTCTGTGACAACATTCACAATGTTCTTGGCATTTTCTATTGTGACAGGGATGGTTATGTTGTAGAGGTCTTCACAGGTCCAAAAATGTGTGAGGGAAGCAGCAGAAAAGTTCATTTGTAAGCTACTTTATTAACCAGAGCTGATAAAGTGAGAGGAAGAGACGCTCTAACAGGGGCCATGCGGTGTGTGTACTGTGAGCGAGTCACACAGGGAGCAGGGAGGGAGAGACGGCAACCAACCATAACAAGCCAACTCGCGCTAGTATACTAACTTCTAGTTTGTCATAGCTAGGTTATTTAAATATGATTACATAGTACCCGTCTTGACTGCATCAAACCGAGAGAAGCTAGCTAGCTAACTAGGCTAATTGAGGCTGCATGCGCTTTCTTATCCTACAGTTACAACATCTCCAGATTATTAAGTAGCAACAGGCTCTTGGTCGTTGTAGCATATCCTTTTCATTTCACTTTTAATTCCATCTCCCATTAATTAAATAATCTTGCTTTGCCACACACGTAGGCTCTATGACCGTAGTGCCGCGTTGATGACTTGTGACTGGCCGACGGCAAGCTACACGTGCCACTCTTCATAGGCTACTCTCGTTGAGCAGTGGCGACATAACTGTTTACGTTTTATCCACAACCCTACTGTCAGAAAGCCTAATCCACTGTGAACCCAAAATGTTCCCAAACTGGTGATTTAAACGATGGAGGATCCTCCAATTCTGGTTTATCAACCCGGCCACTCGTCGTCGTACAGAACTAGTTCCAGGCTGCACCTCACAAAAGGATAGTTTGAAATGCCCCAGTTAAGATTATAATTTTGATTACAACGTCCACCTAGGGGCTAGTAGTTTTAACGGAATAGCCTAGAATGTTTTTCAGCTCAGATTTACATGAGGCAAATGGCATACAACTCAGCATAGGCTATATAGGCCTAGTGTTTTTACTTGATGTATTAATTCGGGTTCACAGTGCGGACCAAAACAGAGGTTCCTGTACTGTTAACACCCATAATGTCTACCCAACTCTGCCCAGAGTGGGTGAAAACACACTTGATGAAATTTAACTTCCTAAGGTTATAAAAATACATTTTACCAAGACAAATATGATTCTTTGTGTTCTGAATTGTTCAGTGGTTTCTTTCTCTAACACATTCATTAGCATAATATCAAAAAAATTGGGATTTTGTAACCTAATACATCCGATAATAAGCACCAAGGTCTTGACGGAGTGGTGCTGCTTTCTCACAGCGACATGAGGATTTTACTTTGGTCAAAGTTGTTTCCTCGGGTCGTAAAAACCTAAATTAGCATGACACGAGCTGAATTAAATGTAAAAATACTACGTCTCAAAATCAGACTCAAGAAGAAAGATGAGTTCAACGGTGAGCCTGTCAGTTAGCTTTAATTCTCACACAGCATCCAACCTAGCTGACAAAGCTATTTTCATCATTTTTGACCACTTTTTCCTTTGGCCTCCATTGGACTGTCACTAATTTTGGCCATCCTACACGGGTGAAAACTTTTGAACATATTATGATAGAGATAGGAGGTTGGGACCAGCTACACAATTTACTTTTTACCCATTGGTCAAAAAAAGCGTTTTAATTGGACACCCTATATCAGGGATGGGCATAGGCCTCCCATTTGTAGGCCCGCGGACCAATTTCACAATTTATTTTTGGAACTCAGTCGGGGCCTCAACTTATAGTTCAGAGTAAGAATAATAGAATACAAAAAGGTACAATTTCGAAATTTGGTTGTGCAGTTACTCAATTAGCCCATGTCAGCATTTTTTTTTTTTAGATTGTTAAGTTAGTAAAGCATGGTTGAATTACCAACCGGGGTGGGGCCCATCGATCATCAGTTAATATATTAAAAACTGCAAACATTTGCCTCCACCCTATGGCAAAATGTGTAGAATTGCATGAAATTAACTTTAAAACTGATCTCGCTCTTCACTGTCAACAGGGAGGCCGCTAAGATGCATGTGGGTACGCAGACCCACAAGCCACTGCGGGCCCTCATGAGTTCAGTTTTTTTGTGGCCCCCACCCCCATCTCCCTGCCGTATATAATAGTTATTTCCAAGCCCTGCCTGTAGCGTGCTGGTGGAGTACCGGTGAGTTAAATAGTTCCACTGTTGTGCTGTTACAACAGGGTCGTCGTGTGCCCCTCCCCTCTCGCTCCACAGGGACTGAAAACCAAAAGCCCCAGCTCAACACATGAATGAAGCCCCTACCCATCCACCACCCCTCCTTTCCCCTCACTCCTCCACCTCGCTCTCCTTTCCCTCCATTTTACTTGGCATGGGAACAAAGGGTGAGCGGCCGAGCGGACAGCCCCATACAAAGCTGTCCGTCACAGGTCGGCCGACTCGTCTCCCCTCCCACTGGCTAAGATGGGGGGTTTCCGCCATTATTCAGAGGGGGGAAAGAATGGTCTGGAAATGGAGGGTTGGGGGGGGGACTTGAAAGACAGCAATGAAGACAAAAAGCAGGAATGACTCAGAAGAGAGGGATCGACAAGAGAAGGAAGGGGGGAAGTGGGTGAGAGCAGAAATGGTGGATTATTAATGAGGAAGAGAAGATAAACAATGGAGTTCCCACAGGAGAGTCATTTTACAAGTTAACGTCGCATGCACAAGTACGATGAAATGCCTTTCTCGTGAGTTTTCAACACTAACCCTGACTGATCACAAGATGCATGTTTTTTCATGACCACAAAACATACCGAGACTCTTTATGGATGCGGGCCCCAGTGACACGTCTGTGCTCCGTGAGGTGGTTACCCCTCTTGGTCTGTGCTTAACGGTTCAGCCCGAGGCAAAAGCCCTCGGCCTGTTGACAGTGTTGAGTGGTTCAGTCTGGCATGCTAGTGACCTCACCTCTATTAACCTAACCGTTCCACTTCCTCAAACCTCCCACACACCCCGTGTGTCACTAAGGAGTGCAAGTGTATCTATATCTCACACACAATCTACTGTGCACATGGGTCCATAAACTGGTAATGGCCTGTTCTATGCATTTACTTTAAAAAGAGCATATATATCACGTCACACATCATGCCCCTCTACTCGGCACATGCCCCTCTACTCGTGTGTACAGTTTGTGTTGGGTGTGTACTGTCACTGTGTGTGGCTTCCAGTACAGCATATGTAAGTAGTCAGTAGTCCACACACACAACCCCTAACTCCTCCTAAACACTTCCAGTTCACCTGCAGTGGTTAGCTAGCTGGGCCACACAGAGAGCTGCCTGCCTGGGTGTGGTTAGGGTGGCCTGACAGGCTGTGACTGCCCTCTGGCTAGCACCTGTCCCATAAGTCACTTTGCTAAGTCACCAAGTCACGAATCAACACAACCCAGAGAAGAGTACAACAGTCAGCAGCACTTTGTGAGTGCAGGGGACAGACACTACAGATACCAGAGAAAAGGGGAACACCCCGTTTCAAGCCGTGCTGGTAAACTTGAGATTGTTGAAGTTGTTCTGTTTAGATGCATGATTTAAAGACAGAACGTGACAGGTCAGCTAAACTGAAGCATATTCAGCCCAAACTACAGTGGATTTCTAGGCTGAGGGTGGACAGTGGTAAGGCCATTGGACTGGCCTGGGCAAAGCTGACAGAGCGAACCTGGCTGTAATGCTCACTGTGCTGTGCTATTCTAGGGAGCCATCACACTGGATAGGTGCTGAGCTGGGTCCTATTCATTATCGCACACCGTAGCAAAAAGTTTAGCAACCTAAACGAAAACAAGCGTTTCTTATTGGACACGTTCAGGTTGTCCACCTCCGTTTTGGTTCGTCTGTTCCTAGTGAAACGGACCCTGGTCTCTGCCCTCTCCTGATACAGCATAGAAAGTCGACATGAACTAGCCTTTGTGGCGTCCTCAAATGGCAATAGCTCCTTTATAGCGCACTACTTTTGACTATGGCATCACGCGCCATTTGGGACATGGTATATTAGTGATTGATTAGGACACACTGATCTAAAGCAATGAGATGGGTCTTGATTTTTGGTCGGGAGTCGTCACCGCTGGTCTGATGGTGTTGTTTTCAAAGGGGCCTGGCTGAGCCAGAGATGATATGGTGATCAGCTCAGAGCTCGGACCAACCAATCCCGGCTGCAGTAGCCTAATGCGTTTCCCAAACGGCACCCTATTCAGTGCACTATTTTGGAGCAGGGTCCATAGGGCTCCGGTCAAAAGTAGTGCACTATATAGAGAAAAGCGTACCATTTGGGACGCATTCTAGGTTTCCCCTGCTAGGCCTCGGGCCCTCAGAATGGAACAGCATGTTTTGTCCCTCTCCGTGTGTGTGTGTGTGTGTGTGTGTGTGTGTGTGTGTGTGTGTGTGTGTGTGTGTGTGTGTGTGTGTGTGTGTGTGTGTGTGTGTGGATCTTTAATAAAACAACCAGGCTTTGCAGGGCAGTGTCCTAACCTGTACTGCTGCCAACAGACCCCAGCTGACAGCCCCCCATGTCTCACTGTGTCCCCCTCTCTACCCAGAGGATCAAGTTACACATACACACAAAATGGTATTTATACAAAAGACCGATAAGCGCACGCACTCACACAGCCACATTCCACTGACAATGGTTTATACACTGTACCACAGACACACACACACACACACACACACACACACTAATATGCTTTGTACATAAATAAATACATCTCCTGTGTAAAAACACACACTTAACAGGCTCCCAACACGCTCTCTGGAGATTGCCGCACAGTAACGCGTCGTCCATCTTTCCCCCTTTAGTGATGAGTCGGGAGCGGAGGAGCGCAGGGCAGGCCTATGCTGTGGGGCTGCCTCCAGGTCCTGTTTGTCTGACACACACACACACACACACCCCCGGATGCTAGGAGTGGCTGTGTGAGGAAACAAGACGCTCTGGTCTCGGGCTCCTCAGGAAGAGCGCTCTGCTATTCAGGAACCAGGTTCAGACTGGAAGAACAACACTCAGGCTGCGTCTCTAATGGCACCCCATTCCCTACTAGTGCACCACTTTTGAACAGGGCCCAACAGCGCTCTGATCGAAAGTCGTGCACTATATAGGAGAATAGGACGCAGCCTTAAGAGTGCAGCACAGAGAGGAAATGCTTCACATTACCCTCAGAGTACAGTAATAGTATACTGCCTGGTCTAGAGACTCAAAGACTAGTATATGACAGTTTTGTGAACCAAACCTAAAATCAGGTTAGACGCGCATCATAAAGCCTAAGAGCAACTCTCCCCCTTTGATAGCAGCTCGTCTGTGAATATTACTGAATAATGTAACCAAATGTCTAAAACTCCCCTTTTCATATGCAATCTTGTTTAAAATGTCTGTATAGGTCAACCCGGGATGTCTAAGGCAGTTAAGGACCCAATTGCTACAATAATTCACCTAGCCTGCCCTATAGTGGTTTCAGCAGCTAGTAACTGCCAGCTACTAAGTAAATGACAAGTAACAGCGAACAGTAAAGAGTTGTTGATACTTTGGTAAGACTATGGTTAAAAATGCTATGGTGGGGAGAGTAGACGGACTCTTACAGAAAGACCGTCAATCAACCAGACTGAGTGGGAACAGGTGGAGAAAACATGGGGTGCTGCATCCCAGTCACAGAACCCCTCCTCTCCACGGCCAAACCCAGTGAGACGCTCCATTAGGCCACATCGCTGAGGCCTGAGTGCACTCCCTCTGCCTTTAATACCTTTGAGTCCCAGTTGGCACCCTATCCCCTAGGCCCCTCAAACTCAACTCTGGACCTCACAGCCAGTTCCACTGCGTTTTTTCATTATTCCCCTCTAATCAGGGACTGATTTAGACCTGGGGCACCAGGTGGGTGCAATTAAATATCAGCTAGAACAGAAAACCAGTAGGCTCCAGACATTGTAGGGTAAGAGCGGAATACCCCTGCACTATATAATGCACTTATGTTAAATATCGCAATATTCATTTGGACTAGGGATAGGGGTTTGAAGTAATTTCACTATTCAAATAGTATCATGAATATTTGTTGGATATCCAGATATTCAGGTTGGCGTTCTATTGCTGCAGCTGTGGGGGTGCTGGTGGGATGGGAGCGAGCAGACAGATGGAGCAGGCGGTGTGCGGCAAAAAACACACATTCTTTCCATAGGGCCGTGGGGTGAGACAAGGATGCAGCTTAAGCCCCACCCTCTTCAACATACATACATACATCTCAACATACTGGCGAGGGCACTTGAACAGTCCGCAGCACCCGGCCTAATGTTTGCTGATGATCTGGTGCTTCTGTCACCAACCAAGAAGGGCCTACAGCAGCACCTAGACCTTCTGCACAGATTCAGCCAGAACTGGGACCTGACAGTAAATCTCAGTAACACAAAAAATAATGGTGTTCCAAAAAAAGTCAATTCGCCTGTACCACAAATTCCATCTAGACACCACTGCCTTAGAGCACGCACAAAAAAACGATTCATACCTCGGCCTAAACATCAGTGCCACAGGTAACTTGCTCTCATCCAACACTTCTCACTCTGCCCCTACTCGGATGGTATTGCGCCGTCCCAACCTTCGCTCTCTCTCTCCCGCTACTCTCTCCTCTTCCATCCTATCATCTCTTCCCTCTGCTCAAACCTTCTCCAAACTATCTCCTGATTCTGCCTCCTCAACCCTCCTCTCTGCATCCTTTGATTTTCTCTGTCCCCTATCCTCCAGCCCGGCTCGGTCCTCCCCTCCAGCTCCATGGCTCGACGACTCACTACGAGCTCACAGAACAGGGCTCCGGGCAGCCGAGCGGAAATGGAGGAAAACTCGCCTCCCTGTGGACCTGGCATCCTTTCACTCCCTCCTCTCTACATTCTCCTCTTCTGTCTCTGCTGCTAAAGCCACTTTCTACCACTCTAAATTCCAAGCATCTGCCTCTAACCCTAGGAAGCTCTTTGCTACCTTCTCCTCCCTCCTGAATCCTCCCCCCCCCCCCCCTCCCTCTCTGCGGATGACTTCGTCAACCATTTTGAAAAGAAGGTTGACGATATCCGATCCTCGTTTGCTAAGTCAAACGACACCGCTGGTCCTGCTCACACTGCCCTACCCTGTGCTTTGACCTCTTTCTCCCCTCTCTCTCCAGATGAAATCTCGCGTCTTGTGACGGCCGGCCGCCCAACAACCTGCCCACTTGACCCTATCCCCTCCTCTCTTCTCCAGACCATTTCCGGAGACCTTCTCCCCTTCCTCACCTCGCTCATCAACTCATCCTTGACCGCTGGCTACGTCCCTTCCGTCTTCAAGAGAGCGAGAGTTGCACCCCTTCTGAAAAAACCTACACTCGATCCCTCAGATGTCAACAACTACAGACCAGTATCCCTTCTTTCTTTTCTCTCCAAAACTCTTGAACGTGCCGTCCTTGGCCAGCTCTCCTGCTATCTCTCTCAGAATGACCTTCTTGATCCTAATCAGTCAGGTTTCAAGACTGGGCATTCAACTGAGACTGCTCTTCTCTGTGTCACGGAGGCTCTCCGCACTGCTAAAGCTAACTCTCTCTCCTCTGCTCTCATTGTTCTAGACCTATCTGCTGCCTTTGATACTGTGAACCATCAGATCCTCCTCTCCACCCTCTCCGAGTTGGGCATCTCCGGCGCGGCCCACGCTTGGATTGCGTCCTACCTGACAGGTCGCTCCTACCAGGTCGCGTGGCGAGAATCTGTCTCCGCACCATGCGCTCTCACCACTGGTGTCCCCCAGGGCTCTGTTCTAGGCCCTCTCCTATTCTCGCTATACACCAAGTCACTTGGCTCTGTCATATCCTCACATGGTCTCTCCTATCATTGCTATGCAGACAACACACAATTAATCTTCTCCTTTCCCCCTTCTGATAACCAGGCGGCGAATCGCATCTCTGCATGTCTGTCAGACATATCAGTGTGGATGACGGATCACCAGCTCAAGCTGAACCTCGGCAAGACGGAGCTGTTCTTCCTCCCGGGGAAGGACTGCCCGTTCCATGATCTCGCCATCACGGTTGACAACTCCCTTGTGTCTTCCTCCCAGAGTGCTAAGAAACTTGGCGTGATCCTGGACAACACCCTGTCGTTCTCCACTAACATCAAGGCGGTGACCCGATCCTGTAGGTTCATGCTCTACAACATTCGCAAAGTACGACCCTGCCTCACACAGGAAGCGGCGCAGGTCCTAATCCAGGCACTTGTCATCTCCCGTCTGGATTACTGCAATTCGCTGTTGGCTGGGCTCCCTGCCTGTGCCATTAAACCCCTACAACTCATCCAGAACGCTGCAGCCCGTCTGGTGTTCAACCTTCCCAAGTTCTCTCACGTCACCCCGCTCCTCCGCTCTCTCCACTGGCTTCCAGTTGAAGCTCGCATCCGCTACAAGACCATGGTGATTGCCTACGGAGCTGTGAAGGGAACGGCACCTCCATACCTTCAGGCTCTGATCAGGCCCTACACCCAAACAAGGGCACTGCGTTCATCCACCTCTGGCCTGCTGGCCCCCCTACCTCTGAGGAAGCACAGTTCCCGCTCAGCCCAGTCAAAACTGTTCGCTGCTCTGGCACCCCAATGGTGGAACAAGCTCCCTCACGACGCCAGGACAGCGGAGTCAATCACCACCTTCCGGAGACACCTGAAACCCCACCTCTTTAAGGAATACCTAGGATAGGATAAAGTAATCCTTCTAACCCCCCCCCCCCCCCTTAAAAGATTTAGATGCACTATTGTAAAGTGGTTGTTCCACTGGATATCATAAGGTGAATGCACCAATTTGTAAGTCGCTCTGGATAAGAGCGTCTGCTAAATGACTTAAATGTAAATGTAACTTCAACAAAGCTGTGAACGAGCTGAGAGACAAGGCAAGAAGGGCCTTCTGTGCCATCAGAAGGAACAAAATTCGACATACCAATTAGGATCTGGCTAAAAATACTTGAATCAGTTACAGAACCCATTTCCCTTTTATGGTTGTGAGGTCTGATCTGCTCACCAACCAAGAATTCACAAAATGGGACAAACACCAAATTGTGAGACTGCATGCAAAATTCTGCAAAAATATCCTCCGTGTAGAACGCAAAACACCAAATAATGCATGCTAAGCAGAATTAGGCAGATAACCGCTAATGATCAAAATCCGGAAAAAGAGCCGTGAAGTTCTACAACCTAAAAGGAAGCGATTCCCAAACCTCCCATAACAAAGTCATCACCTACAGAGAGATTAACCTGGAGAAGAGTCCCCTAAGCAAGCTGGTCCTGGGGCTCTGTTCACAAACAGACCCCACAGAGCCCCAGGACAGCAACACAATTAGACCCAACCAAATCATGAGAAAACAAAAAGATAATTACTTGACACAAAAAAAACTGAGCAAACTAGAATGCTATTTGGCCCTAAACAGAGAGTACACAGTGGTAGAACACCTGACCACTGTGACTGACAAACCTAAGGAAAGCTTTGACTACGTACAAACTCAGTGAGCACAGCCTTGCTATTGCGAAAGGCCGCCGTAGGCAGACCTGGATCTCAGGAGAAGACAGGCTATGTGCACACTGCCAACAAAATGAGGTGGAAACTGAGCTGCACTTCCTAACCTCCTGCCAAATGTATGACTATATTAGAGAAACATATTTCCTGCAGATTACACAGATCCACAAATAATTAAAAAAACAAAACCAATTTTGATAAACAGCTCAGCCACGAAGTGGTAAGCCACACAAGCTCACAGAATGGGACCGCCGAGTGCTGAAGCGTGCACAAATCCTCTGTCCTCGGTTGCAACACTAACTACCGAGTTCCAAACTGCCTCTGGAAGCAACGTCTGCACAAGAACTGTTCATCGGGAACTTCATGAAATGGGTTTCCATGGCCGAGCAGCCGCACACAAGCCTAAGATAACCATGCGCAATGCCAAGCGTTGGCTGGAGTGGTGTAAAGCTCAACACCATTGGACTCTGGAGCAGAGGAAGCGTGTTCTCTGGAGTGATGAATCACCATCTAAGAGTCCAAAAGACGAATCTGGGTTTGGCGGATGCCAGGAGAACGCAACCTGCCCCAATGCATAGTGCCAACTGTAAAGTTTGATGGAGGAATTATTTTTCAAGTGAAACATGTTTTCAGCAGTTATATTTCCATGACTGATCAAAGCCTATTTTTTCCTCATGTTCTCAGCAGATATGAGCAATATGATTGAAACAGAAAATTGCAATATCGAATCGCAATACATATAGAATAGCGAGAATAGCAATACACATCGGCGCTTAAGTAGCGTGATACGAGGTCCCTGGCAATTCCCAGCCCCACTGTTGACCAGAGCTCTCTATGGACCCTAGTCAGCAGTAATGCACTAAATAAGGGGGGAATAAAAAATAAAAAAAGTTGTGCGCCATGTAGGCCATACCCCTTATCACACACTGACGTCACAGCATCCACGCGTCTCCTTCCACACACACAACTTCTAACTACATCTAAAACCAGTCACTCACAGTACACTACAGCAGAGGCTAGAGGTTTCCTCAAGTCTTATCTCACAGCGTTTAGACAGATAAAATACCACAAGGTCAACAACAAAAAAAGAAAAACTAACAAAATCCCAATTGGCTAAATGGGAGGCGCAAGCATATCACAGAACAGGAGAGAGTGAACTTGCGGTGTACGTAGCATTGCTAACCATGAGAAGTTCACATTAAGGTAGGTATTTGACACTGTACATGCAGATTATTACCCCAGTATAGAACATGTTTAGGACCCTGTCCCATTCCAGCCTCATGCTCAGCACTATAGGCGGTAGAGAAAGAGGGAGAACTTCCGCTGTGATGGAAACTGAGCAGCGTGCCTGACATGTCGGCCCGGCCCGAGTTTATATATCCTCTGGGCCCCTTTGACCCGTCACGTGATCAAGGCTAAAGCCGATGAAGTCGTCAGAAAGCCTGGGAGGCCTGCCTGTGATGTCATAGTCATGGAGAAGAAAGTAAAGGACAGAGTCAGGACCAGCCTGTAGCCATTACTCCACCCTACAAATCCAGTCAGCTAGGGCAGTGATTCCCAACCAGAGGTACTTGGCCTATCCACAGTGGGTACATGAGAAGACCAACAAGGGCATAGGCCAACTGGTAAAATGCATGAGAGGGTACTCAAGGGGTACTCCGGGCAGAGCCAAATTCAGTTGGTGGTACAGAAACCGAAAAAGTTTGGGAACCACTGAGCTAAGGTTTGGTATTGTTTACAGGCCTAACTCAGTCACACATTTCTTAGATGTGTGATGAAGTTTAAACGCTGCAAAATAATTTGACAAATTCTAGATTTAAAAAAAATGAAGCCTTGACTAAAGCCTGACTCAGGATACAAACGGTGGATTTGTACACCAAAGCAGAGACAGTGCTCAGAGCTCTAAACCGCTTTTCAGATGGTTAAAAATAACCAAGTAATCCAGCCTGATATTCCTCCAGAGGTTGCGTCACAAATGACACCCTATTCCCTATTTAGTGCACCACTTTCAAACAGAGCCTATGGGACTCTAGAAGTGCACTATAAAAGGGAAAGAGGTGCTATTTGGGACTCAGAGACTAAATCAGTGCTTTGGTTAGTAAAACCGTCCCAGTGCATGAGGAGAAAGAAGACCATTCAAAGTAGGGAGGGAGGACTGGACTAGAGCCTGATAGCGGTTTACGGATCAGCGTTTAACCCCTAGAGTTGCACCCAATCAAAATCAATCTGCTGGCACAGCCAGAAGAGGACTGGCCACCGCTCATAGCCTGGTTCCTCTCTAGGTTCTGGCCTTTCTAGGGAGTTTATCCTAGCCACCGTGCTTCTACACCTGCATTGCTTGCTGTTTGGGCTTTTAGGCTGGGTTTCTGTACAGCACTTTGAGATACCAGCTGATGTAAGAAGGGCTTTATAAATAAATTTGATTTGAAATTTGATCTGTTTAAGCTAGAGATGTTTTTTCCCCCCCCATAGGCCTCTCAACGCACCACATCCGCCAATGGTGGCCTTCCGCATCTGCGGTGGATTGAGTAGCAGCCCATGCAAAAAAACAGACGTATCTAGCTGAAAACAGACCGATTTTGACGGGGAATTTATGTCAATTAGATTTCCAAGGGGGTGTGGACATTGTAACGGTTTGGCCTACAAACTATTGGGCCTACAAACTAATATGACCACTTTATAGAAAGATGACTCACAAACACGATGGTGTTCTCCGTTTTGCTCTACGGTCCCCACAAGCATCACGGGACTCGTCTGAAGTCGGTACCGCCAATCTGCCAACTTCTGTCTGTAGCGTCCGAACAGTTTGGGCTACACACTAAAATGACCCCTTTGTGGAAAGGGGAGATTCTCACAAAACACGTACATATCGGGTTTTTTTTACTCACAAGACTCGTATGAAGGCAGCACAGTATCAGTTAAACATTTATGGAAGTAGTTTAGTGCCAAATATTTTCTGTTAAATATAGCAACAAAAAAATGCATACTGCCTCCAGCTCATTGCAAGGTGTTGTGTGACGCGCTGATAAAAGCCTGCCTTCCGTTTCCTAAGTATTTTAATGGCGAATGGGAAGCTTGGCTTCAATTACCAGTTGAGAAATACAAATAGAAGCTCTTTTCAATCGTGACCCAAAAACTTTTAACACACAATTGCATTTGGAATTGTTGCGCAATGATAGGGTTTATAAAAACGCCGTCTGACAGATTTTCCGCTCGAAGGCTCTGTATGCTTGTGATAAATAAGATACATTATGGAATATACACATGCACCAATTGAATTCCACTAAATTATGCAAATATACCCAAAGACCGATGAGCATGACCAGTCAAACGCATTTCCGTCAATGAATAGTCTAAAAAGCATTATATCGCAATGGGATTTCCCCCCCCATCTCTTGGACAATTGGCCAGTACCAATTCTATTTATCGTTTATTAAAAAAAAAAAATATTCAATAAGATAAAAGCTGCAAAATGGAGAAATGAAAATAAAGAGGAGGGAGGGCCAGAACAGTAGTCTAATGTTTGGAGAAAATGTAATGGGTTACCGACTAACGGAAACCCTGACACACACACACATTAATTCATTCTATATTTGTATGATCACAAACACACACGCACGCAATGGATGGACTTCACCTCTGTGTAACATGAGTCCTAGGACAGAGATTTGCATTTTAGCCAAATTCAAATGAGCAGCAGCAAGGTGGATGTCTTTTGACTTCCAATGCATATTCCTTCCATCTTTCTCTGTCTGTTTCAGGGATACAATCCTCCACTACCAATGCAAGCAAATGTATAATATTTCAGCACTGCATTGTCTTGAAAAGGGAAATGACACCAACTGAGCACTCAAACCCACATGGGGGAGAACTGCCACCTCAAAGCATTCCTGTAACATCGACAAAATCTGGTTGCCATAGATAGAAGAGGGTGTGGCAAAAACACCAACACTGGCTGTATATGCAAATACACATGACATGAGCTCGTATTTGATAACCGGTGGCTAGACATGATAATACATGAGAGATAAAGACAGGGATCCTTTTTACCTGTTTATTAACGACACTGTAGCACATTGCTGTTGTTGCAGATTAGCCACACCTATAGACCTAGCCTGCATTGGACCACCCAATATGATCACTTCTCATCACCGAAACACCAACTGCGCACTCACACGAGAAATGAACGAGGGAGGTCAGTGAGTGAATGGACAGAACACAAGAGCTACACTGATTTTTTTCCCCATTTTTATCTGGCATTAGGCCCTAAAGTTAAGGCCTACGCAGTAACTGTACACGTGTCAAATACATGCCAAATGCTTTTGGGAACTTGGGCAGAAAATGTTTACGTTAATCCACTGAGGCAAAATGGACAATGTCAGAGTTTAATTCAAGAGAAAAGCTGCAAAATGGAGAGAGGAAAATAAAGAAAAGCGTGGGCCAGAACAGTAGTCTAATGTTTGGAGAAGATTTCATGGGTGATGATTGAGGCAAATTCCAGTCACAAGACGGGGGTTTTAAATATGGCACTCAAAGGAAGTGTACTGTTCAGATGGGTTAAATAGAACAGTAACTGAAATCTGGACACTGACTGCAGATATATAACCTCTCACAGCCCAATACAATATTAACTCCTGCAGAATTGAGCAGTTCTTGCAGTAAAATGATACACCAAGCGTAAAAGTTTTACTCGGGAACAGTAGTGGGGAAATATCATCTTTCTTTCAGCATCTTGAGAACGAATGCGCAATTTGGGACCGTCTGTAAAGGTGCCATCTTTATCAGCATCACAAAAGATGGTATTTCAAAACACAAAACATACATTCAAGCAAAACTGAAATCATAACTTCTAATTCTCTTAAAGCTTCAATATGTAACTTTTGGGCGACCCAACCAAATTCACATAGAAACATAGTTATAGATCTGTCACTCATTGAAAGTCTACGAGGTAGTTCTGTTCTACGTGCTCTATTTCTATGCTTTTCGTTCTTAAGTTTCGATCTTGCGTCTTTTACTTTGTTGTATTTTCAGCTGTTTTTGAAGCTGGTGTACAATATCTTTGGTTATTGAAAATATACTTCACAGCGAGATAGTACAATGATTCTGTACATTATGCAGTACATTGCTTGTTTTGTCACACTGAAATTAGCCTAACTATTTCAGCGATCGCAGAGCGATTTCTGCATATTGCACCTTTGATGTAACTTGAACATTTTGCACAGGAAATATTGAAAGTTCTGTTTAGTTATTGCATTTTCTCCCCGGTCCCTAAACACCTTTGCTGTACGAGAGAAGGTGAGATGAAAGAAACTTTAGGTATGTCAACTAGATTGAAGCATTCATTCTGTTGATGTATGACATAGGCCATTTTATTTAGTCTTCTAGGGCAACAAGTAATGACCGAAGAGAAGCTGCATGTATCTACACTGGAAGATCTAAAACTCTACATATAAAAAAAAAGGTGTTGGTCCCATGTTTCATGAGCTGAAATAAAAGATCCCCAAAATGTTCTATACGCACAAAACACTTATTTCTCTAAAAATGTTGTGCACAAATTTGTTTACATACGTTAGTGGGCATTTCTCCGTTGCCAGGATAATCCATCCACCTGACAGGTGTGGCATATCAAGAAGCTGATTACACAGCATGATCATTACACAGGTGCACCTTGTGCTGGGGGCAATAAAAGGCCACTAAAATGTGCAGTTGTGTCACAACACAATGCCACAGATGTCTCAAGTTGAGGAAGTGTGCAACTGGCATGCTGACTGCAGGAATGTCCACCAGAGCTGTTAGAGAATTTAATGTTAATTTCTCTACCATAACCCACCTCCAACGTTGTTTTAGAGAATTTGGCAGTACGTCCAGCTGGCCTCAACTGCAGAGCACCTGTAACCACACCAGCCAAGGACCTCCACATCCGGCGTTTTCACCTGCGGGATCATCTGAGACCAGCCACCCAGGCAACTGATGAAACTGCGCGTTTGCACAACCAAAGAATTTCTGCACAAACTGTCAGACACCGTGTTACATTCCCCCAGCAAGAAAACCAAAATGTCACTCAAACAGAAGGGGGAACTAACAAAGAGTCACTGACAACAGCCAAAACGAAACAGGTGGGGTTTTAGGAGGGGTTCTAAAAGACACTCATGAAAGTTGCATAGCAGCCACAACTAGGACCTACAAGACACCCACCATGAGTGCCCACTAAATTTTCCCACTAAGAACAAACAAAAGAAAAACCCAAACGTTGGGCCGGCAGGTAGCCTAGTGGTTAGAGCGTTGGACTTGTAACCGAAAGGTTTCAAGATCGAATCCCCGAGCTGACAAGGCAATTAACCCACTGTTCCTAGGCCGTCATTGAAAATTGGAAATCGGAAAGGACTGTTTTTCTACAAATGAAA
Organism: Salmo salar; assembly: GCF_965601325.2. Lineage (NCBI taxonomy): Eukaryota > Metazoa > Chordata > Actinopteri > Salmoniformes > Salmonidae > Salmo > Salmo salar. Next base: position 14,823,240 of record NC_138319.1, on the reverse strand, counting down.
TTGTGAGATCCAACTTAAGGTGTTAAGCCTCCATATCTATCAAGACAACTGGAACACTGGGCCAGCGCAGGTGAAACGCCTTCCCACTAATGAGATGGCAACCAGCACAGGTATACCACATACTGACTAACGAGGTGACACCAAATGGTGCGCTAAACATGCTGAAGTCCAACCAGAAAACATAAAATGGAAAAACCAAAGCCTGTAACAACCGTCTCAGGGAAGCTCATCTGCATGCTCGTCGTCCTCACCAGGGTCTTGACCTGACTACAGTTCGACGTCGTAACCGATATTCAGTGAGCAAATGCTCATCTTTCATGGCCACTACTGGCACGCTGGAGAAGTGTGCTCTTCACGGATGAATCCCCGTTTCATCTGTACCAGGCAGACGGCAGACCGTTTGTATGGTGTGTGGGCGAGCGGATTGCTGATGTCAACGTTATGAACAGAGTGCCCCAAGGTTACGGTATGGGCAGGAATAAGCTATGGACAACAAACACAATTGCATTTTATTGATTGCAATTTGAATGCAGAGATACCGTAACAAGGTCCTGAAGCCCATTGTCGTGCCATTCATACGCCGCCATCACCTCATGTTTCAGCATAATGATAATGAACAGCCCCATGTCGCAAGAATCTGTACACAATTTCTGGAAGCTGAAAATGTCCCAGGTCCACCATGGCCTGCATACTCATCACCCTTTGAGATGCTCTGGATCGACGTGTACAACAGCACTTTCCAGTTTCCGCCAACATCCAGCACAGCCATTGAAGGGGAGTGGGACAACATTCCACAGGTCACAAACATCCTGATCAGCTCTACGCGAAGCAGATGGGTCGCGCTGCACGAGGCAAATGGTGGTCACACCAGATACGGATTGACTTTCACACCCCTACTATTTGTTTTTAAGGTATCTGTGACCAACAGATACATATCTGTATTCCCAGTCATGTGAAATCCATAGACTAGGGCCAAATACATACATTTCAATTGACTGATTTCCTTATATGAACTGTAACTCAGTAAAATCCTTAATAAATACATTAAAAAAAAACAAGCAGAAACATAGGCCTATCTAAATAAAATTCTGCACCCCTGTCAAGAACTCAGTTCCGGCATCTGACTAAAGCCCATTTTCTATATTTACGAATTAGGGTCAGGTGCAGGACTCAGATTTTCACTATATCACATACTGAATAGTCGGGTTATGAGCAATTGTGGGTGAACAAACAGCTGCCCCATGCATCACTAGTGAGGGTGTGTGTGTGTGTGTGTGTGTGTGTGTGTGTTTCAGTGTGTTAAGTCTTCACAATGAATCACATTTTAATTGACATTGCGATATTGACATAGGGAGTCATTTTGTATCTTATCATCCCAGAGGAATCTGACAGGCAGCTATATGAAAAGATCACATATACAGTGCCTTTGGAAAGTATTCAGACCCCTTAACCTTTTCCCACATTTTGTTACAGCCCGATTCTAATCTACACACATTACCCCATAAAATGACAAAGCGAAAACAGGTTTTTAGAAAAGTTTTATTTATTAAAAATAAAAACAGAAATACCTTATTTACATAAGTATTCAGACCTTTTGCTATGACACTTGAAATTGAGCTCAGATGCATCCTGTTTCCATCGAATATCCATGAGATGCATTTACAACTTGGGAGTCCACCAGTGGTAAATTCAATTGATTGGACATGATTTGGAAAGGCATACACCAGTCTATAAAAAAGGTCCCACAGGTCACAGTGCATGTCACAGGAACAACATTTTTTTTAAGTATTGCGGTTGAAGGAATTGTCCGTATAGTTCCGAGACAGGATGTCGAGGCACAGATCTGCGTAAGGGTACCCAAAAAAATTCTGCAGCATTGAAGGTCCCCAAGAACACAGTGTCCTCAATCAATCATTCTTAAATGGAAGAAGTTTGGAACCACCAAGACTCTTACTAGAGCTGTCGGCCCAGCCAAACGGGGGAGAAGGGCATTGGTCAGGGAGGTGACCAAGAAACCGATGATCACTCTGACAGAGCTCCAGAGTTCCTCTGTGGAGATGGGAGAACCTTCCAGAAGGACAACCATCTCTGCATCACTCCACCAATCAGACCTTTATGGTAGAGTGGCTAAATGGAAGCCACTCCTCAGTAAAAGGCACATGGATAGCACACTTGGAGTATGCCAAAAGGCACTTAAAGACTCTCAGATCATGACAAGATCAGACAAGATTCTCTGGTCTGATGAAACCAAGACTGAACTCTTTGGCCTGAATGCCAAGTGTCACGTCTTGAGGGTCCCGTGTGGCTCAGTTGGTAGAGAATGGTGTTTGCAACGCCAGGGATGTGGGTTCGATTCCCACGGGGGACCAGTACGGGGGGGGGGGGGGGGGGGGGAAGTATGCATTCACTACTGAATGTCGCTAAAATGTAAAATGAAACCTGGCACCATCCATACGGTGAAGCATGGTGGTGGAAGCATCATGCTGTGGGGATGCTTTTCCAGTGGCAGGGACTGGGAGACTAGTCAGGATTAAGGCAAAGATGAACAGAGCAAAGTACAGAGATCCTTGATGAAACCTGCTCCAGAGTGCTCAGAACCTCAGACTGGGGTGAAGGTTCATCTTCCAACAGGACAACGACCCTAAGCACACAGCCAAGACAACACAGGGGTGGCTTCGGGACAAGTTTCTGAATGTCCTTGGGTGGCCCAGCCTTGAACCCGATCGAACATCTCTGGAGAGACCTGAAATAGCTGTACAGCAAGGCTACCCATCCAACCTGAAAGAGGTTGAGAGGATCTGCAAAGAAAAATGGAGAGAAACACAAATACAGGTGTGCCAAGCTTGTAGCATCATACCCAAGAACACTCAATGCTGTAATCGCTGCCAAAGCTGCTTTAACAAAGTAACTGAGTAAAGGGTCTGAATACTTATAGTACCAGTCAAAGTTGACACACCTACTCATTCAAGGGTTTTTCCTTTATTTGTACTATTTTCTACATTGTAGAATAATAGTAAAGACATCAAAACTATGAAATAACACATGGAATCATGAAGTAACCAAAAGTGTAAATCAAAATATATTTTATAGTTGAGATTCTTCAAAGTAGCCACCCTTTGCCTTGATGACAGCTTGGCACACTCTTGGCATTCTCTCAATCAACTTCATGAGGTAGTCACCTGGAAGGCATTTCAATTAACAGGTGTGCCTTGTTAAAAGACAATTTGTGGAATTGCTTTCCTTCTTAATGTGTTTGAGGCAATCAGTTGTGTTGTGATAAGGTAGTGGTGATATACAGAAGATAGCCCATAATTACTTTAACACATGTAGGTCAGTCAACCTGGAAAGGAAGACCCAGAGTTACCTCTGCTGCAGTGGATAAGTTCATTAGAGTTACCAGCCTTAGAAATTACAGCCCAAATAAATGCTTCAGAGTTCAAGTAACAGACACATCCCAACATCAACTGTTCAGAGGAGAGTGTGTGAATCAGGCCTTCATGGTCAAATTGCTGCAAAGAAACCACTACTAAAGGACACCAATAAAAATAAATAAATAAAGAGATGTGCTTGGGCTAAGAAACATGAGCAATGAACATTAGACCAGTGGAAATCTGTCCTTTGGTCTGGAGTCTAAATATTAGATTTTTGGTTCCAACCGCCGTGTCTTTGTGAGATGCAGAGTAGGTGAATGGATGATCTCCACATGTGTAGTTCCCACCATGAAGCACGGAGGTGGTGGTGTGATGGTGCTTTGCTGGTGACATGGATTTATTTAGAATTCAAGGCACACTTAACCAGCATGGCTACCACAGCATTCTGCAGTGATAAGCCATCCTGTCTGGTTTGCGCTTAGTGGAACTATCATTTGTTTTTCAACAGGACAATGACAGAACACACCTCCAGGCTGTGTATGGGCTATTTGACCAAGAAGGAGAGTGATAGAGTGCTGCACTTGATGACCTGACCTCCACAAATCACCCGAGCTCAACCCAATTGAGACGGTTTGGGATGAGTTGGACCGCAGCGTGAAGGAAAAGCAGCCAACACGTTCTCAGCATGTGTGGGAACTCCTTCAAGACTGTTGGAAAAGCATTCCTCATGAAGCTGGTTGAGAGAATGCCAAAAGTGTACAAAGCTGTCATCAAGGCAAAAGGTGGCTACTTTCAAGAATCTCAAATATATTTTGATTTCTTTAACACTTTTTTGGTTACTACATGATTCCATGTGTGTTATTTCATTGTTTTGATGTCTTCACTATTATTCTACAGTATAGAAAATAATGCAAATAAAGAAATACTTTTGAATGAGTGGGTGTGTTCAAACTTTTGACTGGTACTGTAAATGTGATTTCCGTTTTTTTTATATATAAATAAAAAAGCTCATATTTCTAAGAAACGGTTTTTGCTTCATCATTATGCAGTACTGTGTGTAGATTAATGGGGGGAAAAAAACTATTTAATCAATTTTAGAATAAGGCTGTAACGTAACAAAATGTGGAAAAAGTCATGGGGTCGGAATACTTTCCTAAGGCACTGTAGGTTAAAGCCATTAGATGTGTAGCCAAATAAAGAGGTTTGAGAGTGGCTGTGTGACCCAGTGGTGGTAGAGCTGGAAAGTGATAATTGTCATCAGCTCCTCCCGCAACCGTTGCACTTTAAGATGTTTCATCCCAAACCTGTGTCTCCTGCTCACTATCGACACAACCCAGAATCCACCAGAACTAGGTCAACGATAGGTGGGGAGGGGTGACGACTCATGACTAACCAATAAGCACACACCTGCTTGTCACATTCTCACTGGCCTTCTCACATTCTCACAGACGATGTTCCAGTGCTCATGTTCAGAGATAAAGAATCAATAAAAAAGTGTCTCTGCGTGTGTGATGTGTGAGCGCGAGATAGATGCAGATAGGTATGACCAAAACTAAAATGTGTGTGGGCACAAAGCCTCATTGTTTATCCAGGTTGCAGCGGCCCCCTCACAGGATCATGTGCCTGAGCGTCAGTGGCTTCATGGCAGCCTCCGCATTCCCAGGCTCCTTGCCTGCCTCCCTTCTCCCAGACACACAGCCTGCTGAGATACAGCCTCCCTCAGCAGGTTACACACCAGCCATGACATACATTGAGGAATGCGCCCCGACTACACCGGGGGAGCCACCGATCCTAACCCCACTGATACCACGCTGCTGACACGCACATAACGTTTTAGTGGGAGGACAAAGCAAGGAATCTGCAGATTAACATATTATCATGCCTGAAAAGCACAAGACGATCACAACTGGGGCGCATTAGAACACTGACGTCGCTGGTGAGACTGTCCAAATTCCATATCTTTGTTCTGATGGTGAGAAAGATGCGTCATTCACTGTCAAAAACACTAGACAGGGTTGTGTCAGATGGCTGGGCAGGTGCAGTCATAGTGTGGTGTAAAAGCAGAACAGAGCAGTAGATGAGCCAGAGGCAGGACTGTTTCAAACAGGGCCATGGCACTTCTGGCTACCCCGGAGAAACATACTTGACCTATATGGCGAGCTGGATTTTTCATCAAATGGAAGCTGAACTATAACATGCTAACAGTACATACCATCACAAAGAGTAGGCCTACTTTCATTGTATCCATGACAATAATTTATGGATACTTTCCTTGAGTAGGGATGTGACAAATGGACAATTTTGCCAAACGTAAAAAAATATATATTTTTTTAAAATGCTTTTTTTTTGGTTCTATTAAAACGTTAAGACAATATTTACATTGTCAATTTACAATGCAGAATGATGGTCCTATTACACAGTGCCTAAAGAAAGCATCCAGACCCCTTGACTTATTCCACAGTTACAGCCTAAATTCTAAATGGATTAAATAGATGTCTTCCCCTCACCCATCTACACACAAAACCCCAGAATGACGAAGTGAGAACATTTGAGATTTTTTTAGTGAAATATCTAAATTTACATAAGTATTCACACCCGAGTCAATACACCTTAGAATCCCCTCTGGCAGTGATTCCAGCTTTCAGTCTTTCTGGGTAAGATTTGCACACCTGGATTGTATAATACTTGCACAATTTTTTTTAAATTCTTCAAGCCCTTTTAAAAATTGGTTGTTGATTATTGCTAGACAGCCATTTAAGTCTTGCCATAGATGAGGGTTCCTCAACTGGTGGCCCACAGGCAAAATTTGTCCCGCGGGTAGTTTTATTTGGCACCCCAAGTTTAAGCAAATCAATAAAAAAAAACATGTAATTTTTTTTATAAAATCGGCTTGCGGCTGAATCTAGTTGATGATCCCTGCCATAGATTTTCATGCCGATTTAAGTCAAAACTGTAACTAGGCCACTCAGGAACATTCAATGTCATCTTGGTAAGCAACTCGTGTATATCTGGCCTTGTATTGTAAGTTAAAGTCCTGCTGAAAGGTGAATTTCTATCCCAGTGTCTGTTGGAAAGCAGTCTGAAATCGGTTTTCCTCTAGGATTGTCTGTGCAGTTTCTTTCCATCCTAAAAAAAAAAAAAACTCCCTTGTCCTTGCCGATGACAAGCATACCCATAACATGATTCAGCCACCACCATGCTTGAAAATATGAAGAGTGGTACTCAGTAATGGGTTTTGAATTTGCCCCTAACATTTGGTGTATTCAAAACAACTTCATTTTTTGCAGTTTTACTTTAGTGCCTTATCCCGTGGCAATTTCCTTCCTCTCCGAGAACTACGTTAGGATGGATGGTCTTTGTGGTTGAATCCGTGTTTGAAATTCACTGGTCGACTGAGAGACATTACAGATAATTGTATGTGTGTGTGGTACAGAGATAAGGTAGTCAAAAAAAACAAAAAAACATGTTAAACACTATTGCAGAGTGATGTGCAATAGACAATTACTAGGCAATTAGCAGGCAATGCCTACCACAATTGGTCAAAATCACATGATGCACACAGATGTCATTGGAAACACTTATCTTCCTCCATCGTTTTTATTACAAAACATAGCAATGCACCATTTTCACTCATGTTGATGTTGGGGTGGTGCTGGAGATTAATATGAAGTTTAGTGTTACGTTTCCCACATTTTTACTTAACTTATTTAGGCTTGCCATAACTAAGCGGTTGAATACTTGACTCAAGACAAAAAAACAGCTTTCATTTTTAATTATTTAGTTAATTTCTAAAAACATAATTCCACTTTTACATTATTCGGTATTGTGTGTAGGCCAGTGACACAATCAATTGAATGTGCAAACAAAATGTGGAAAAAGTCAAGGGGTGTGAATACTTTCTAAAAGCACTATGGATGACCTCTAGGGCCGGGGAACGAAGTTATATGTACCGTGACCCTTTACAGACAGAACGCAGCGACAGTAAAATGTCGATAGCGACAATTGATAACTTTTCAGAGAATTAAAATGGAGTGCCGTACAAGAGTCTGTACCTTTTCAGACAGTAGAACTCCGCTCCGGCATAGAACGTTTTGTCTTGTTTCCCTGAAAATGTTGCTGATTGATGTGCTGCTGTGTTTTTTTTTTTAACACCGTTTTTTTTCTGGTACGGTAGCTAGATGGGTTTTCTTTTCCTAGATGTCTTGGTAAGTCACAGAATTTAATTAACTTTAAAGTACTTTTTTTTTAGGACAGAGTCCCGCTTCAGAAGCAGCATTCCTTTACAGACAAGTAAAATGCCTGTTCATATCTCCTGAGGTAGAGTGTCAGCACTTAAAAAGCAGTAGTGTAGCGTAACCTAACAGACAAACATGCCGTAGCAGAGGGGCATTCAAGGGGCCACATTCCATTACATCTGAAACGGGTAATCGATACAAGCTACCAGTAGCCTTCTGTAATTTCATATTAGACAAAAACACACCAACCCGCTCAGCAACAAAGAGTACCCAGTGCTCACAAGACAGGCCCGAAAATAACCGTGTGGCGCAAACGTCGGTGCCATGAATAGGCTAGGATCTACACACAACAGACTGAAACCACACTTGCATCATTAGCAAAGAAAAAGAGCAGGCAGGCCAGTGCGAGGAAGAGACCAGCAGAACCGTGCGCATAAATCTTGGTCATCGGCATTGAGCAATGTCTTGTCTTGTATGCCTGGCAAATTCACCAGTAGCCTGAAGTTCGACCTCTTCCTCTCTGGTTTTATTTAAATGACACAACTTTCCCCATTATAGCCTATCGCCTAGTTAGGCTATAACACAGAAAATAATGTGTTAACTGCACTGTGATTTTAATTATGTAGGGGAGGGGGCTGTTTTCTGTTTATGGATTTTTCTTCATGTTAAGGATCCAACTTCGTTTAAACGTTTAAAAATGTTCACACCCTTACTTGAGAGATTGTATTATTTGCTTAAAGCTATTATTCCTCTAATAAAGGCATAGAAACTCGCTTCCTAGGAATTCCAAACTAAACGTTCCTCTTTTCAGTAACTGGTTTAAACACAGGAACAGACAAGCAGCAGGGCCCTCAACAAAGCATGCCACCCGCTGCCAGAAATTCCCAAATTTGTCATAACACTGCCTGGGAATTGGAATTGGGGGCGTGGGGGGTTGCTGAATTGAAAAATCGACAGGCCTGTTTTGCACGGACCAAAGCTTACTAACATCTGCCAGTTGTGCCTCCAAAGCTGGATTAAACTGCTGTGAGTTGGGGGGGGGGGGGGTTCTCTCTCACCGTAGCAACAGACTGATGAGTCATGGAAGGGTCAAACCCAGGGGCTGAAAGGCCTTCACCTTTTATTTTTTTAATTCATTTCACCCACAGAAGGGACGCAGCTTTTCTTTACTACCACGGCGTAACACATGTTGGCATGCAATGCCACAAATTAAAACGCACACAAGGCACACATTCAGATCAAGAGGGAAACAAAATCCACCGTTGTCGTAGAACAAAAAAAAGCAGGAGCGTTTCTAAGTCATCCCCATAATCAGTGGCGGTTCTAGTTTGTATGGCTCCCTGGGTGAAACCCCCTTCAGCCATTTGGAAGCACACAAATAAATAATAACATTTTAAACTATATACAAAAATAAGACTCAAATATTTTTTTATTTTTTTTAAACGCTCTAACCACTAGGCTACCTGCCCCCCTAACCATAAGACACCACAAATACTCAATATATCACAAAAGATACAAAATATCAGCATAATATAGACGTCTTTAAGTAGCTGCATACCTTTATCTTTTGCGCGTTTCTCTTTTCCTCTTTTTCCAAACCTGATGGCTTAGACCTTTTCTTATCTGTTTGTGTCGATTTGGCACTTGAGCATCAATACATTACCCATCCCCCAACTCTGTCAACCAAGAGTCAAGACTAAACCAATTCACCTTGGTGGTGTGCAGACTGGTTTTAGATTATTCTTAAACGATTCCGCACAAACCAGAAGAAGAAAAAAAAATGCAACAATGTCTGAATATATAGTTTCACACAGTATTATCAATGAATTGTGGATTATTTGGTAGCATTTCATAGTGACTGATTTTACTAATTGCATTAGTACTGTACAAAGTTAGAGGCGCTCTATTTGATAGATTCCCCCACTCCCCCAAATTTGTGTACAAATCGGGCTTCCAGTGGGGAGACCTGAGGTCAACCTACATCCTACCCATCTCGTACTTCTTATGGCTTACTGCCCATAAGCCATGTAGGCTAGTCCACAGATATCAGAAACACTGCCTGTGTCCCCCCCAAAAAAACTGCTCCAAGTACAAACTCGAGCGTGCATCTCATCCCATAGGAGCTCCTATGGCAGGGATCATCAACTATACTGAACAAAAATATAAAAACGCAACATGCAACAATTTCTAAGATTTTGCTGAGTTACAGTTTATATAAGGAAATCTGTCAATTGAAATAAATTCATTAGGCCCTAATCTACAGATTTCACATGGCTGGGCAGGGTCACAGCAAAGGATGGGCCTGGGAGGGCATATGCCCACCCACTTGGGAGCCAGGCCCACTCACTGGTGAGCCAGGCCCAGACAATCAAAATGAGTTTCCCCACAAAAGGGCTTTATGAAAGACAGAAATACTTCTGTTTCATAAGCTGTCCGGGTGGCTGGTCTCAGATGATCCCGCTGGTGAAGAAGCTGCATGAGGAGGTCCTGGGCTGGCGTGGTTACACATGGTCTGAGGTTGCAAGGCCGGTTGGACGTACTCTGAAAACAGCTCTGGTGGACATTCCTTCAGTCAGCATGTCAAAACTTGAGGCATCTGTGGCATTGTGTTGCATGACAAAAAGGCCTGATTGTCCCCAGCACAAGGTGCACCTGTGTAATGATCATGCTGTTGAATCGGTTTCTTGATATGCCAAACCTGTCAGGTGGATGGATTATCTTAATGTGTAAAATGCTCACTAACTGGGATGTAAACAAATTTGTGTACAAAATGAGCTAAATAAGCTTTGGGATTATGGAACATATCTGGGAACTTTAATTTATTTTTTACTTTTATTGCTTACATTTGTATATGATCACGTGGCTATTATACGAGGAAACACTTGGGAACCGATTTCCCAAATTAAAATCACAGAGGGGATTTTCTGAAGTTTCCCCCTTTTCTGGTGTTTTCCATCAGAAAACATAGGGGGGGGTCCAAATAAACACACACACCACCCCGCGGGCCACCAGTTGGGGAACCTTATGGGATGCGGGCAGGTAAGGCCTGGGTGAAGTGTGTTCAGACCATAGAAAGACTAGAGAGCCCATCGATCTAGACAAAGGCCTCTTCTGTGACCGCATGGGCTGTGTGCCATTGAGGGCCATCTCCATTTTAAAGTAGTAATTTTAAAGTATTTCTTCTCAATCCATCGCTATGATTCTGAGCCAGAGTCAAATGTTGATACTAGGAAACCACTGTGCGCACAGCAACACTGCATGGCTGGCTGAGAGTGAACAGCACTGTGGTGGGAAGGGTTGGTGATTTCTAGATATACTGGGTAAACAGAACTCCCAGCTCACTGAATCCCCAGGAAGGTCCCCATTAATGTAACATCTCCCTGGAGACCAGCGTTTGGATAGGAGGGAAGGAAGAGACGCAGCCAGCAACATCCATGACTGGACTGAGATCTGACAGACTATGGCTTAAACTGGGGGGCTGACTGAGTGAGTATGGATGGATGACTCTTTCCTCCAGTATGACCAAGCTTATCTAGGACATATGATAACATGCAGCTGCCTGTATGAAAGTGGAAACCATTACTGGCTAGTCTATGCAGATATGCTATGATCTGGCATTGAAGCTTTGACCCCAATGACCCTCATTTGCATACTTACAGCGCATTCGGAAAGTATTCAGACCCCTCAACCTTTTCCACATTTTGTTACGTTACAGCCTTACTCTAAAATGTATTGGGAAAAATATATATTTCCTCCATCTACACACAATACCTCATAATGAAAAAGTAAACGGGTTTAGACATTTTTGGAATTAAAAAATATATATTTTTCATAGGTAGTCAGATCTTTTGCTATGAGACTCGAAATTGTCAGGAGCATCCTGTTTCCATTGATCATCCTTCAGATGTTTCTACAAATTGATTGGAGTCCACCTGTGGCAAATTCAATTGATAGTTTTTTTTAAATATTTTTTTTAATACATTTGCAACATTTTCTTAAAATCTGTTTTTGCTTTGTCATTACAGTGTGTAGATTAAAAGTGATTAAATATTTTTTTCCCCTCAGACGAAGGCTGTAAAAGGAACAAAATGTGGAAAAAGTCAAGGGTCTGAATACTTTCCAAATGCACTATGTGATTGTGAATTGACCCCTTTGTAAATGGGTGAGGCCAGAGCAAATCAGGTCCATGAAACGATGTAACACCATTGAGTAAAGGTAGAAACACTGACAGCACAGTGGTGGTTCAACTAAGGATGAAGTGAAACCCCATTAATTGCTATTATGATGACGATATAATTACAGGAGTAGTGGCTCCACACCCCTCATGAGCAGATCACTGCCAGGAAGGGCTTACGTCATCCCACTCGTGTGTCTTTGTCTGTGGGTCAGGGTTTGGCTTCATTTTTTTAATTGACTCCCATTCAACTCATGAGTTGAAATTTGAGTTGAACAAACCCCAGGAGGATGTAGAATTTGAGTGACCGGAAGTCGAATTTAATTATGTGCAATTCAAAGAAATTCAACTCACGAGTTTCATTGAATCTGACAGGTCAAACATCAAGATTCATCACTTTCCTCTGGAAACAATGTTCATATACTCTAAACCTTAGTGCTTAGAATACCCAATTATACAGAGCATTCAGAAAGTATTCAGGCCCTTTCCTTTTCCCACATTGTTACGTTACAGCCCGATTCTAAAATCGGATGAAATAAAAGTCCTCGTCAAGCTACACACAATACCCCATAATGATAAGCAAAAATAAGTTTAGAAAATGTTAATAAAAAAATAAAAAAAACACTATTTACATAAGTATTCAGATCCTGTTTCGAGTGATCGATTTGTAGAAACATCAAGGATGATTGCAGTCAACTTGTGGTAAATTCAATTGATTGGACATGATTTGGAAAGGCACACACCTGTCTATATAAGGTCCAACAGTTAACAGTGCATCAGAGCAAAAACCAAGCCATGAGGTCAAAGGAATTGTCTGTAGATCTTCGAAACAGGATTGCGTTGAGATACAGATTCGAGGAACGGTACCAAAAACGTCTGCACCATTGAAGGTCCAAGAACACAGTGGCCTCCATTCTTAAGTGACAGAAGTTTTGAACCACCAAGACTCTTCCTAGACCTGGCCACCCGGCCAAACTGAGCAATCGGGGCAGAAAGGCCTTGGTCAGGGAGGTGACCAAGAACCCAATGGTCACTCTGACAGAGTTTCTCTGTGGAGATGGGAGAACCTCCCAGAAGGACAAGCATCTCCGCAGCATTCCACCAATCAGGCCTTCATGGTAGAGTGGCCAGATGCAAGGCACTCATCAGGAAAAGGCACATGACAGCCCGCTTGGTTTGCCAAAAGGCACCTAAAGACTCTCAGACCATGAGAAACAAGATTCTCTGGTCTGATGAAACCAAGATTGAACTCTTTGGCCTGAATGCCAAGAGTCACGTCTGGAGGAAACCTGGCACCATCCCTACGGTGAAGCATAGTGGCGGCAGCATCATGCTGTGGGGATGTTTTTCCAGCAGAAGGGACCGGGAGAATAGTCAGGATCGAGGGAAAGATGAACAGAGCAAAGTACAGAGACATCCTTGACGAAACCTGCTCCAGAGCGCTCAGAACCTCAGACTGGAGCAAGGTTCACCTTCCAACAAGACAACGACCCTAAGCACACAGCCAAGACAACGCAGGTGTGGCTTCGGGACAAGTCTCTGAATGTCCTGAAGTGGCCCAGGCAGAGCCCAGACTTGAACCCGATCTAACATCTCTGGAGAAACCTGAAAATAGCTGTTTAGCAACTCCCCATCCAACCTGACAGAGCTTGAGAGGATCTGCAGAGAAAAATGGGAGAAACTCCCCAAATAAAGGTGTGCCAAGCTTGTAGCGTCATACCCAAGAAGACTCGAGGCTGTAATTGCTGCCAAAGGTGCTTCAAACTACTGAGTAAAGGGTCTGAATACTTATGTAAATCTGTATTTAAGTTTTTATTTTTAATAAATTCTACTAACCTGTTTTTGCCTATTCATTGATAGAAATAGCAGTCGATGGAAATACATTTAACTGTTCATACTTACCGTTCCATAGGTTAATTTGCATAATTTTGTAGAATTAATTTGGCACGTGTACTGTATATTTGTTATGCATCTTATTTATCACACTCAGCATACAGATAGAGCCTTCGTGTGGAAAATCTGCCAGACAGCACAAGAGCAGCAGCTGCATGTTGTGGTGATTTCAAGACAACTGGGAACTCTGAAACATACGAGGTCAAATCATGACGTCAGTGATCTTCTGGTCGGATGACCGTTCAAAAATGTTTTCCCCAGTCGGAGAAAACAAATTTGTGCCCAACATTTGAGAAAAAGAAGCGTGGTGTGTATGGACAGTTTCTGTGATCTTCATTTCTGTTCATGGGACCAACACTTTACATGTGGCGTTTACATATTTATTCATTCATTTGATTATAGAATAGAAGAGACATTTGAATGTCATTGAATTCAATTGTATTTCCTGTAATTCAAATTAGAATTACAATTCTGTATCCTATTTACTACAATTCAAATTCAAGAACTGAATTGGAATTTATGAGGCCTTCTCAATTCAATTGAGACTAACCCTGGTGTGTGTTTAGTCTAATGAAGGCATACCGTAGCCTCGATGCAGACATATCCTTGACCTCTCTCAAGTTCCAACGCCCCAGTAATTCAGCTGTGACACCGTACTCTGCCACGCCACTGTGCCCGTCTCCCCATCTGCCACCGTGCCCGTCTCCCCATCTGCCACGCCACCGTGCCTGCATGGCTCCTGCAGAATACCTCTGATACCGCCCAGTGGTGATTTTAGCATGTACATCTTGGTGGGGTAAACTCAACCAAATGTTTTAATGCATGCCAGCAAAGTTACTACTCAACATTGTATTATGCCTATGTGGTCTAAAAAGGAAGGAAAATACAATAACTGGTATCCCCTTTTACAGACAATATAACACACAGACAGTGCATTGCGCAAACAAAACGACCTTCACAATATCAACTGGAATAACTTGGGTCTACTACTGAACTTTTTGTTGAAACAAATATTTGAATGGGAAGACACTGTCTCTGGCAAACATGGTTACAGACCCAACAACATATAATATCCCCTCCTCGTGAAGAAAAGCACGAGGTAATTATAATACACGACGTAAGCAAAGACCTATATAAAGAAATATAACAATTGAGATGTACAAACTATTGCATAAGGGAACCATGAGCGGATAAGATGCAAGCCGTAATTTTGATTAAGACATTAATGAGCGTGTAGTCAATATAACTATTTGCTCAGCACTTTTGAAATGGACAGCGACAGAATTCAGAACATGGTTAATTCTTACAGTATTCTCCCTGTATACCAAGTCAGAACTGCAGGATAAATAACGAGGGCATATAAGCAGACAATGAAAGCTCTTACAATATTCAATGATAACATCTCTAAAACAAGTGATAGCCCAATGTTCTGATTTGGTGGTGCTAATGCAGCCTAAGTTCTGAGGGGAGAGGGACCAAATTCTTAGGGTGAGACACATGGGCTACTAACAACTTACTACACAACATACACATAGTTTTACTTTCTTGGCTACAGTATACATATCACATTTATGCAGTGTTACAGTATAGCTTCCATCCCTCTCCTCGCCCCAACCTTGAACCAGGGACCCTCTGCACACAACAACTGACACCCACGAAGCATCGTTACCCATCGCGCCACAAAAGCTGCGGCCCTTGCAGAGCATGGGGAACAACTACTTCAGGTCTCAGAGCGAGTGACATCACCCGATTGAAACGCTATTAGCGCGCACCACCGCTAACTAGCCATTTCACATCGGTTACAGCAGCAGTATACAAGATCGTTGTTGTGCTCACTTGAACGTGGCACGGTGCTCCTTCTTGTGGGCAAACCTTGCCATCAATCTTTGTCATCAAAGTCTGGCATTCTCTGGATTTATGGTGCTTTCCAGACAACTAGGAACTAAAAAAAACACGGAGTCGAATCGGTGATCTTCAGGTTGGAGCTCTAGAAAGAGGCCAGAGTTCCCGACTTGGAATTCCCAGTTGCATGACCATTAAAAATGTATTTTCCCAGTCCAAGCTCATTTAAGAATTCCCACTTGTCCTGAACGCACTGAAGTCAGATTTCCCAGTTATGAACACGGCAGCAGTCATGCTGGATTGACAGTATGGCCAATGCATTCAACCTTTTCTGGCCCATGGTGTTGCATGTGTAGGTTTATCCTTTTAAGCTTGGAAAAGAGACCCTTTCAGACAGATGTTTTAAATCCTTAAACCCAGACTTGGACCACACACACTCAATCTCCACCAAATAGCAAGTAAAACAGTGAATGCTTTGCGGCCACTGATTCTTTCCAAACCACTCATTGTTGAATTTGCAATTTCCGACTTGTAATGATTATGTCCAATGGCCGATGAGCACCGATATGTTTTATCTATAATTTCTCTTCATATGACAAGGATGAAAAGGATTTGCCAGTAGATTGTGAAGGTGATTCATGATGACCGATGTCTAGCTAGCTTGCTAGCTAAGATTGTGAAAGTATGATGTTGACATGATCAGTCCAATCAAAGCTAAGGTAGATACAACGTGATGTGATGTCATCGTTTGTGGCCAATGACCTTGAGCTTTCTTGGACAGGCACTTATGGCAGCACCCAAGGGGGCTTGAATTGCCTAGCTCACCCTGTAGATTCTGCGGTGACGTAGTGTCCCCATGAACAACAGAATACTGAGCCAATCACAGCGCAACTAAAGATGACCAAAGCCTACGCTCTGCATTTTCCCTGGCTGCCCCTCCACCAAAGATAGCACTGAGCTAGGCTGAAACACCTGCTTTTTGGAGCTGCCTTAAGGAGAATAAATCTAAATCAAATTTGATTTGTCACATACGCATGTTTGGAGTGTGTAGCAAAATGCTTGTATGCGGCTTTTAAAAAAATATTTATTTAACATTTATTTAACCAGGTAGGCCAGTTGAAAACAAGTTCTCATTTACAACTGCGACCTGGCCAAGATAAAGCAAAGCAGTGCGACATAAACAGAGTTACACATGGAATAAACTAAAGTACAGTCAATAACACAATAGAAAAATCTATATACAGTGTGTGCAAATGAAGTAAGGAGGTAAAGCAATAAATAGGCAAATAGTAGCGAAGTAATTACAATTTAGCAAATTAACACTGGAGTGATAGATGTGCAAGTAGAAATACTGGTGTGCAAAAGAGCAAAAAAGGTAAATAAAAACAATACGGGGATGAGGTAAGGTAGTTGGATGGGCTTTTTACAGATGGGCTGTGTACAGCTGCTGCTATCGGTAAGCTGCTCAGATAGCTGATGCTTAAAGTTTATGAGGGAGATATAAGTCTCCAACTTCAGCGATTTTAGGAATTTGTTCCAGTCATTGGCAGCAGAGAACTGGAAGGTAAGGCGGCCAAAGGAGGTATTGGCTTTGGAGATGACTAGTGAGATATACCTGCTGGAGCACGTGCTACGGGTGGGTGTTGTTATGGTGACCAGTGAGCTGAGATAAGGCGGAGCTTTACCTAGAAGAGACTTCTAGATGACCTGGAGCCAGTGGGTCTGACAACGAATATGTAGCGAGGGCCAGCCGACGAGAGTATACAGGTCACAGTGGTGGGTGGTATATGGGGCTTTGGTGACAAAACGGATGGCACTGTGATAGACTGCATCCAGTTTACCGAGTAGAGTGTTGGAGGCTGTTTTGTAAATGACATCGCCGAAGTTGAGGATCGGTAGGATAGTCAGTTTTACGAGGGTGTTGGCAGCGTGAGTGAAGGAGGCTTTTTTGCGAAATGGGAAGCCGATTCTAGATTTAATTTTGGATTGGAGATGGTTAATGTAAGTCTGGAAGGAGAGTTTACAGTCTAACCAGACACCGAGATATTTGTAGTTGTCCACATATTCTAAGTCAGAACCGTCCAGAGTAGTGATGCTAGTTAGCCGGGCAGCGATCGGTTGAAAAGCATGCATTAGTTTTACTAGTGTTTAAGAGCAATTGGAGGTCACAGAAGGAGTGTAGTATGGCATTGAAGCTCATTTGGAGGTTCGTTAGTACAGTGTCCAAAGAAGGGACAGATGTATACAGAATGGTGTCGTCTGCGTAGAGGTGGATCAAGGAATCACCCGCAGCAAGAGCGACATCATTGATATATACAGAGAAGAGTCGGCCCGAGAATTGAACCCTGTGATACCCCCATAGAAACTGCCAGAGATCTGGATAACAGGCCCTCCGATTTGATACACTGAACGCTATCTGAGAAGTAGTTGGTGAACCAGGCGAGGCAGTCATTTGAGAAACCAAGGCTGTTGAGTCTGCCGATAAGAATACGATGCTTGACAGAGTCAAAAGCCTTGGCCAGGTCGAAGACGGCTTGCACAGTACTGTCTTTTATCGATGGCGGTTATGATATCGTTTAGTACCTTGAGCGTGGCTGAGGTGCACCCGTGAACAGCTCAGAAACTGGATTGCACAGCGGAGAAGGTACGATGGGATTCGAAATGGTCAGTGATCTGTTTGTTAACTTGGCTTTCAAAGACTTTAGAAGGCAGGGCAGGATGGATATAGGTCTGTAAGAGTTTGGTCGAGTGTCTCCCCCTTTGAAGAGGGGGATGACCGCAGCAGCTTTCCAATCTTTCGGAATCTCGGACGATACGAAAGCGGTTTAACAGAGGTTGCATTCATTTTAGAAAGAGAGGGTCCATATTGTCTAGCCCAGCTGATTTGTACAGGTCCAGGTTTTGCAGCTCTTTCAGAACATCTGCTATCTGGATTTGGGTGAAGGAGAAGCTGGGGAGGCTTGGGCAAGTAGCTGCGGGGGGTGCGGAGCTGTTGGCCGGGGTAGCCAGGAGGAAAGCATGGCCAGCCGTAGAGAAATGCTTATTGAAATGCTCGATTATGGTGGATTTATCAGTGGTGACAGTGTTTCCTAGCCTCAGTGCAGTGGGCAGCTGCTCTTATTCTCCATGGACTTTACAGTGTTTATTGTAACGAGGATATACATACTCAAGGATATATATATAAAAAAAAAAAAATAACATTGTTTGCAAACTGATGTGACACTAATGACAAAATAGCATGCAAAACTGGCACTGCCTCAGAGAAATGGGAAGTAGGGGGAAGTTGCCCCAAGGAACTGATCTTGGTTAAATTTTGCATTCCCTCCCCCCAAATGGTTAAAGACTGGGGGAATGGGAAGCTGATCCTAGATCTGTACCTAGGGGAAACTTCAACCTGTAGAGGGAAGTGGAGAGAAGAATGAGGAACAAGAGAGCATCAAAGTCTATGTGCCTGAAAACACCGCAGGGGTGCACATACTTTATCATCATTATCATCCATTTTCTTTGTCAGCCCAGCATCGCAAGGGTGAGTGTTGCCGGGAGGTGGTGACAGCGAGAAGAGGAGAGGTAAGGTGCTAGCTGGGGGTCAAGCACAGTCAGTGCTTGCCTCAGTAGGGTAGGTTAACTAATGCACTTTACTGCAGTGGCTGCCAGAGCTCCATGTCAGGGGCTTCCAGCAGCTGTCCTGTCCAGGAGTGACAGGGTGGGACCAGGGCAGTGGCTGAAAGCTGGAGTTCACAAGGAAGATTGGAGTGAGAGAGAAGCACTCTGGACAAACAATACACCGGTTTCTAAACACAGATTAGGTGGTGAACTCACATTTAATCTAAAAAACAGATAGTCGCATTATTCCCACACACCTGCAACAAGATCTCAAATATGCGAGTGCTTTTCTGAAATGAGAAACTATCCTCGTTACAATAAACTAGCAAAATCTGCAAAAATGCATTTCAGGTAAAACTTCAACATTATTGAAACACCATGCGTGTATATCTGGAGTATTGACAGCCTTACTGCATCATTTCAAAAGCATAATGTGTAGGCTGAGCAGTCTTCCATGTTGGGCAGGATTACTTGAATAAGACCAGGGCTCTCTGTAAAACCCATCTCATTACCAAACAGGGCTTTTTAAACCATGCAGCTCTTTGAACTGCTCTGTCTAAATGTCTCCTACATTCTTCCAGCTCCTTACCCAGGCTCAGGTTGTGTGAAACCCGCTGGGGTATAGAGGACGGCTTAAATAAATAAGAGAATTAGAGCACGTTTAATACTGCCGACATGAAAGTCAACTTTGATTAGTTGAAGTACAATGTGCCTCGGATGAACATTTTCGGAGCATGTGTGTGCGAATGTAGCTTTTCTGTGTTTGTCCATGTGTGATTGCATCTATGTAAACCTGTGTGTGTGGGTCTTAGTAGCGGTTTAACTACTAAGTTTGTGTGCGCATGTAGCGTGTCTGTGTGTGGCCCCTTCAGCAAGGAATTTCGACTAGCTGGGATCAGTGTGGATGGGGGATGGCTGAGGCTCCAGTCATGCCTTCCTTTCCCCTCGCCTGCATCACGTGCTAGGGCACTCAGACGCCCACGGTGAGTTAATTATTCACAGTACACACATTCAGAAAGATACAATGCATTCAAATTGGTCACTCACAAGTCTGGCATAAGCTACCTCCCAAACAGAGAAGAGGGAGAAAAACAATAGTTAACTTTGGCAAACACTCATTTTTTAATTTTTTTATATTTTTTTAGAAAACACAATCGAAGAGCTTGATTGAGAGAAAATGTATACACTAGTGATGGGGGGGGGGGGGGGGGGGTCAATACAGTTACATGTCGGGATATTATTCTTGACGATATAGCATATCGTTTCGCCACGTCGCTATACTGGGCGGTAACCAGATTGTCATATCGACCTTGTGCCATACCGGGATATTCAGTAATCGCTGCACTGAACACGAGGGGTGCTACTGCAATCCGTAGGTTAGCAATGCTAACAGGTACATCTAAAGTCCCATAGGAGAATGCTAACGAGCACGTCGGGAACATTTTATAGTCTCTGACCTAAAGTATTTGCAGGACAGACATCCCAGCTCATAAAGTTGTACAAGTAACTCAAAAATGCTACTCACAATTTGCTGGAAACACAAAACAAATTAGGCAGCAAGGATCTTGATTCAGGAGGGGATTCTCTGCTGTTACCAATCAAAATATTATTTTGGAAGGTGCTAACCACTTAGTCAACTAGCTACTAAATTATCAAACCAAATGCACAACTGCAGTGCATTTAGCACATTTTACACAGTTAACTTAATAGTAATAAGCTATCTAGCTGGCAAACATTTAATTGTGAATTCCATACTGTAACTAGATCACCTGGCTGCACAACTGTGTGCTTGTAAACAAAGTTTCATAATTTCACCTGTCACATCATTTTACATTAACCTGTTGGGTCTAGGGGGCAGCATTTGCACGTCTGGATAAAAAAAATGTACCCGATTTAATCTGGTTACTAATCCTACCCAGTAACTAGAATATGCATATACTTATTATATATGGATAGAAAACACTAAAGTTTCCAAAACTGTTTGAATGGTGTCTGTGAGTATAACAGAACTCATTTGGCAGGCAAAACCCTGAGACATTTTCTGACAGGAAGTGGATACCTGATGTGTTGTATTGACTTTAAACCTATCCCATTGAAAAACACAGGGGCTTAGGAATATTTTGGCACTTCCTATTGCTTCCACTAGATGTCACCAGCCTTTACAAAGTGTTTTGAGTCTTCTGGAGGGAGATCTGACCGAACAAGAGCCATGGAACGATGATGTCCCATTAGACACCTGGCGCGCGAGTTCATGTTGGGTACCCTCGTTCCAATACGTTATAAAAGAGTATGCATTCGTCCACCTTGAATATTATTCATGTTCTGGTTAAAAAAGGCCCTAATGATTTATGCTATACAACGTTTGACATGTTTGAACGAACGGAAATATATTTTTTCCCCTCGTTCATGACGAGAAGTCCGGCTGGCTTACATCATGTGCTAACGAGACGGAGATTTTTGGACATAAATGATGAGCTTTTTTGAACAAAACTACATTCGTTATGGACCTGTGATACCTGGAAGTGACATCTGATGAAGAGAATCAAAGGTAATGGATTATTTACATAGTATTTTCGATTTTAGATCTCCCCAACATGACGTCTAGTCTGTATCG
This sequence comes from Salmo salar, assembly GCF_965601325.2. Classification (NCBI taxonomy): domain Eukaryota; kingdom Metazoa; phylum Chordata; class Actinopteri; order Salmoniformes; family Salmonidae; genus Salmo; species Salmo salar. The sequence goes on along the minus strand of NC_138319.1, from coordinate 14,801,508 downwards.
CAACGCGTATTTTTCTGGGCGCAGTGCTCAGATTATTGCAAAGTGTGATTTCCCAGTAAGGTTATTTTTAAATCTGGCAAGTTGATTGCGTTCAAGAGATGTAAATCTATAATTCTTTAAATGACAATATAATATTTTACCAATGTTTTCTAATTTTAATTATTTAATTTGTTACGCTGACTTGACTGCCGGTTATTGGAGGGAAACGATTTCCTCAACATCAATGCCATAGTAAAACGCTGTTTTTGGATATAAATATGAACTTGATAGAACTAAAAATGCATGCATTGTCTAACAATGTCCTAGGAGTGTCATCTGATGGAGATTGTAAAAGGTTAGTGCATCATTTTAGCTGGTTTTATGGTTTTGGTGACCCTGTCTTTGACTTGACAAAACATTACACACAACTCTTGTAAATGTACTGTCCTAACATACTCTAAATTTATGCTTTCGCCGTAAAACCTTTTTGAAATCGTAAAACGTGGTTAGATTAAGGAGATGTTTATCTTTCAAATGGTGTAAAATAGTTGTATTTTTGAAAAATTTGAATTTTGACATTTATTTGGATTCAAATTTGCCGCTCTTGAAATGCACCTGCTGTTGATGGAGTGCACCACGGGTGGCACGCTAGCGTCCCACCTAGCCCCAAGAGGTTAAGAATGCAATCTTTGCCTCTTAATGTATTGCAGAAGTTCACCGCAGGTATTTACTTAAAGTTGTGACTAATATTCACATTTCCAAAAAAAACGTACTAAATAACTGGTTAACGGTATATTGAAAAACCATCCCGTGGCCATTTCCAAATATGGTATACCGCCCAAGCCCATCTTGATCAAAACTGGTTCTCATGGCGCCCTTGTCCCTCTGCAGCAGACACAATTGAAGTCGGAAGTTTACATACACCTTAGCCAAATACATTTAAACCCAGTGTCACAATTCCTGACATTTAATCCTAGTAAACAGTCCATGTCTTAGGTCAGTTTAGGATCACCACTTTATTTTAAGAATGTGAAATGTCAAAATTGTAGAGAATGATGCATTTCAGCTTTTATTTTGTTCATCACACTCCCAGTGGGACAGAAGTTTACATACACTCAATTAGTATTTGGTACCATTGCCTTTAAATTGTTTAACTTGGGTCAAACATTTCGGTTAGCCTTCCACAAGCTTCCCACAATAAGTTGGGTGAATTTTGGCTCATTCCTCCTGACAGAGCTGGTGTAACTGAGTCAGGTTTGTAGGCCTCCTTGCTCGCACACGCTTTTTCAGTTCTGCCCACACATTTTCTATAGGATTGAGGTCAGGGCTTTGTGATGGCCACTCCAATACCTTGACTTTGTTGTCCTTAAGCCATTTGCCACAACTTTGGAAGTATGCTTGTGGTCATTGTCCATTTGGAAGACCTATTTGCAACTAAGCTTTAACTTCCTGACTGATAGAGAGGTTGCTTCAATATATCCACTTAATTTGTTCTTCATGGTGCCATCTATTTTGTGAAGGGCACCAGTCCGTCCTGCAGCAAAGCAACCCCACAACATGATGCTGCCACCCCCGTGCTTCACGGTTGGGATGGTGTTCTTCGGCTTGCAAGCCTCCTTTTTCCTCCAAACATAACGATGGCCATATTTCATCAGACCAGAGGACGTTTCTCCAAAAAGTACAATCTTTGTCCCCATGTGCAGTAGTCTGGCTTTTTTATGGCGGTTTTGGAGCAGTGGCTTCTTCCTTGCTGAGCGGCCTTTAAGGTTATGTCGATATAGGACTCGTTTTACTGTGGATATAGATACATTTGTACCTGTATCCTCCAGCATCTTCACAAGGTCCTTTGCTGTTGTTCTGGGATTGATTTGCACTTTTCGCACTAAAGTACGTTCATCTCTAGGAGACAGAACGCGTCTCCTTCCTGAGCGGTATGACAGCTGCGTGGTCCCATGGTGTTTATACTTGCATACTATTGTTTGTACAGATGAACGTGGTACCTTCAGGCATTTGGAAATTGCTCCCAAGGATGAACCAGACTTTGTCTACAATTTTTTTTCTGAGGTCCTGGCTGATTTCCCCATGTCGTCAAGCAAAGAGGCACTGAGTTTGAAGGTAGGCCTTGAAATACATCCACAGGTACACCGCCAGTTGACTGAATTAGCCTATCAGAAGCTTCTAAAGCCATGTCATTGACTGGAATTTTCCAAGTTGTTTAAAGGCACAGTCAACTTACTGTATGTAAACTTCTGACCCACTGGAATTGTGATACAGTGAAATAATGTGTCTGTAAACAATTGTTGGAAAAATGACTTGTGTCATGCACAAAGTAGACGTCCTAACCGACTTGCCAAAACTAGTTTGTTAACAAGAAATTTGTGGAGTGGTTGAAAAACAAGTTAATGACTCCAACCTAAGTGTAAACTTCAGACTTCAACTGTATATGGTGAGCAATATGTTTGGAACATCGAGTCGCAATACATATTGTATCGGCACATGGTATCGAGAGGTCCCTGGCAATTCCAAGCCTTACCTCAGCCTAGTGGTTAGAGCGTTGGGCCAGTAACCCAAAGGTTGCTGCATCGAATCCCCAAGCTGACAAGGTAAAAATCTGTCTGCCCCTGAGCAAGGCAGTTAACCCACTGTTCCCAGGGCGCCGAAGACATGGATGTTGATTAAGGCAGCCCCCCCACACCTCTCTGAATCAGAGGAGTTGGGCTAAATGCGTCAGACACATTTCAGTTGAATACATTCAGTTGTACAACTGACCAGGTATCCCCCTTTCCCTTTCTAAACAGTGTTGCTTTGTGTATTATGCTAGATAACATTTTAAGCATACAAATAACTGCAGCATTACACAAAAAAACTAAAAACAATGCCATAGCCCCTTTGGGGTCAACCCTTAGAAAATAACTTTGGCTACCCTCTCCGAACAACTTCCTAGGTACCCAAGGGAGATACCGTGTCATGGTGGGACACAGACCGTACGCAAAGGGTTAACTGCGCCGAGCAACACACTTTTGGTGCAAAATTGAGCAGACAATTGGAGCGTTCTTGCTATGTTGAAGGATGAAAAGATGTGCTTGGGGGCGGGGGAAGAGACGCTGGTGGGGCTCAATGGCTCCCTTTGTCAAGCCTGTAGCCAAACACACAAGAAGTATGGGTGCGCTCTAGTGTGCCCATCTCATTAGTTGACACTTGTTATTCATGGCGGCATGTAAGCTATATGACACATACACACGTGTTGTTACCAGCTCACAGTTTGCCATTGTGCATTCTAGTTGTCACTCAAAAATACCCCATTACCGTCACAATGCTTTAATGTTCGTGGGGCCCGCTATTTAATCTAGGCCTACGTCCCTTTAAATTCAGACAACAGCCTCTACAGAAGAGAGACTGGGATTATGCAAGTGCCTATCTGACAATCTGAACTGCAAAAGAAAATATTTAAAAAGATGATCTGAGATAACTGGGAGGCACAGCATGTAGCATAAAGAGCACTTGAGTAGTGTAAACATAGTCCTCTACATACTAAACACTGCTGTCACCACCACCGTAAAACATTCGTTTTATCTCCACCAGGGGCCCCCAGACTTATCAGAAGCCCTACGAGTCAGTGAGTGAGTGAGTGAGTGTGTGAGTGAGTGTGTGCACATAGGCTAATGTAAGAGGCACTGTTAGGTAAACGCGAATGAGTGATACCAAGAAAAGATTAAGAAAAACAGACAGGATGAAACTGAGCTATCATGAGTCAGTGTGTCATACTATGCTGGGTTCTGAGCCTGTGTGTCCCTCTGCTCACAACAAGGCCCAGTGTGTCTACAGCCTAAATGAGCGATGATGTACTCACAGCAGCTAGCGCCTCCCCCAAAACAAAAACAACGCATTCCACTGCTCACTCGATTATTCATTCACACTTCCTGCTCGCCGAGGCACTCCCAACAAAAAGGAATCGAGAAGAAAAACACGGACGTCAACATATCAGCGGCCCGGGCCCAGAACCTCCACACCAACAGACAAAGTCCCCCCCCCCCCGGGGAAACAAACCAGTGCTTTGTGTGGACTCAAGACAATGGGACTGACAGTCTGGGCAAAAGAGTTTAGTATCAGCTGGGCTCACTGCACTGTAGATGTAGAGACACATTGTTCTACTGTTGGCCACTGGAGGATAACTACTCAGGCTAATAAACTGGTGATGAGAACAGTCCATAGACTGACCGAGAGAGAAAGGGCTTACAGCACACTGAGATCACTGTATATGGAGAGGATGCATCAGTTCTATAAGGCTTTGAAAATACTAAGTAGGAGAGTGCAGATACAGAACACTAATGATGGTAGTACAGTCAAATGGAACCCAGAGAATCCACTGCCACAGAACACCACCTAACAAGAGGAGAGGTGGTGTTGGGTTTCTGCGAGACAGACTCTGGATGACTGTATGAAGCAGGCAGTCTTTAAGGCCAGCATTTGCATTTGTTTGTGGTCAGTACTAGTGGTGCCATCCTGGTCAATATGGTCCCTGGAGGGTGGGGGGTGATCAGTAGTCTGATGGAGGGCCCTCTAAGGAACTATCACGTGGCAATGCAGCAGCAGTACCAGAGCTCCGGTGGAGATCAAAGGTCCCAAAACAGCCAAAGAAATGTCAGGGCAGTATTTGAACACCTCCACCTCAGAGGCTCACGAGCAGCGGGTGAATTGCTTTTGAGGCTTTAAATAGGATCAGATGGGTTATACCAAAGAGAGTTCCACCACCTCTTAGGTTGGGATAACGAAAATATTTTCAGTGTTCGTGTTTTTACAACAAATAACGCACGTCTACTGTATGATAAATGTCTTGGTTTGTCTATTCATGGAGCAAAACCATGTTGGTGACTGGTATTGAATCTATAACGTTGCAAGCCTAAGGCAGGCAGGCAGGCAGATGTGGAGGCATTTTGTCAGAAAGCATCCTGTCAGGACATGACTCTCAGCCATCTAAGATCGGCAGGTCAGCGCACTTGACCGGTGAGGCTCCAGACCGACTTTAAATACCAAAACCAACACACAGAGAAAGAGAGCGTGAGAGAATGGTGTGACATTACGAGTGGCACATCAGTCCTATCACAGCGCACCAGCCTTGCACACAGACACTCTCGAGCCACCTCCCACCACTGCAGCTTCAATTATTCTGCTGCCTCCGCTCATTGTTTACCTTGGACGCTGGTGACTGCGTGCAGAGTGCAAGCGGGAGAGCTGAGAGACTCACCTCAGGAACACAAAAGAGCCTGTTTATGGTTGACACTACCCTGATAGGAGCAATGACCATCACCATCAGGCGTCATCTGTGTTTACCAGAAAGCAAGGCATGACCTTCTCTGTGGTCTTGCGTGCGTGTGTCACACAGAATGGCTGCTGATCCAGCAGCAGTATCTCCCTAGGGCTTGCAAGGCTCTTAGCTCCACGACAGTCTCCCTGGCTGGCTGTTTTTCCACCTAGAAATATAATTCTATGGTTTTCCACCGGACACCCTCGCTTAGCCTGCCTGGCTGCTCTGTGGTCAGAGATGAAGCGCTCTTCTCTCCCTAAGGACTGGGGATCAGTGGGGCTGAGTGCACCTACCTACCCTGCTCACTTCTGAGGCACCCAGGATCACTTCCTCCTCTGGGGGGGGGGGCTCCTGTTAATCCATCTCCGATGGGGGGACTGAAGGGGGAGCAGGATGTGAGACCAGCTGGTCATCAGCTCCGTCAAAGGAACCTGATGAATAGTGCTTCTGCATTAACAGAGACCTCGAAACAACGTTCTCCATTAGCTCATCACTTCTGGTTACCTCTCACCTAACACGGTCTTCTCAAAAGTGGGACTGAGCACTATGACGAGACAGATCCATAAAACAAAATTGCATCAGAGACGCAGACTAGAGGAAGTGTCCTTTGGTGTAGTTTCCCATGCTACTGAACCACTGCGCCACAGCTTCCTTGCAGAGAGAGAACAAGCAAAAAAGAGAACAGTGGCGTGACATGAAGGTAGAGCAGGGGGAACTAATGTGGTTTTTCAGAGAGAGGCCGGTGGCAGGTGTGATTTATCACCAGTCCTGGCCTAGTTCAGCCAGCAGAGTCGCAGGGGAGGCCCCTACCCTCCCAGAGAGATGGCTAGAATAGAGGAAGACAGTATACAAAGCAGTACAGCACTTTATGGAAACAGGGTCCGTACAGTGTGTATGTCCTAGATTCTGGCTGCAAACAACTTCCTATACCTGGCCAGACATTAGGCTACACTTTTTTAGTGCATAATTTGTGGGAAAAAATACATTTAAAAGTGGTGGCGAGTTTGTATTTTTGAGGGGAGCTCCTGTGGGCCATTAAATATGGGGCTTTCAAGGAGAAGGCTAGGTCACGAGTGGTCTCATTGAGGGCAGGTTCCTCCTGAAATATTAACAGGACGTTTTACACCTCCTTACAGGTTATTTTCTGGATAAAAAGGGGCTTAGGTGTGCCAGGGGGCGTGGCAATGAGCGGGGTTGGCTACATTTTTAGCAACATTTTTAGAGGCCCCCAGAGAAATGTTTGCATTTAAGCTAATTTCTTACGATTCTACATATTCTGATATGGAGCTGAGAAAAAAATATGTTGCCGTTTTAAAGCTAGTTTCCTGCAATTCTACACATTTTGCCAAGGATTATGCCGTGTTCTTTTGCTCCAACATAAAGACAATTATTATTATTATTTTAATATATGTCAACCATCTTTTCTAATTATAGGGTAGTCTACATTGCTACTGTACCCATAGGAGCAAAGCAGGAAGTGTACCCATCATACTTTATATCTATACCGAACAACAAAAAAATTAAAACGCAACAATTAACAATTTTACGGAGTTACAGTTCATAAGCAAATCAGTCAATTTAAATAAATACATTAGGCCGTAATCTATGGATTTCACATGACTGGGTAGGGGTGCAGCCATGGGTGGCCAGGCCCAGCCAATCAGATTGAGTTTCCCCCCCATAAAAAGGGCTTTAAAGACAGAAATGCTCCTTAGTTTCATCAGCTGTCCGGGTGGCTTGTCTCAGACGATCCCGCAGGTGAAGAAGCCAGATGTGGAGGTCCTGGGCTGGCGTAGTTACACATGGTCTGCGGTTGTGAGGACGGTTGGACATACTGCCAAATTCTCTAAAAATACATTGGAGGTGGCTTATGGTAGAGAAATTAACATTCAAAACGTCTAGTAACAGCTCTGGTGGACGTTCCTGCAGTCAGCATGCCAATTGCATGCTCCCACAAAATTGGAGACATCTGTGGCATTGTGTTATGACAAAAGTTCACATTTTAGTTACCTTTTATTTTCCCCAGCAGAAGGTGCACCTGTGTAATGTCCATGCAGTTTAAATCAGCTTCTTGATATGCCACACCATCCACAGGTGGATGGATTAAGTTCACTTTAAAAAATTGTGGGTAAAACTTAACTTAATTATATTTGGTGACTTAGACGAAAAAACTAAAAAATTGCCAGCCCGACCAAGGATTACAATGAAAGAAAAATCCCTGCATTAGGTTAAAGAGTGGGACAGGGGGTGAATGTGTTATTTGGATCTCACATCTCCAAACAAAAACACAATGCTGACTTGTGAAAGAGAGACCGCTTAAAACAAATGATTCATCTATAAATACAAAAATGGAAGCGGTTACAGGGCATTCAGTATTAGCAACGCGGTCCCAAATTGCCCTTTCCTTTGGACTACAATTATGACCCAAGGCTGAACAAACATACACAAGAGACTGGAGAGAGAAAAATAAACACTCCAATATCATCTGTCCATTTGTGCTCAAAAAGAGTGAACGGAATTAAAGAGGTCCCAGAGGAAACTCTCGCTCGGGCGTATTAGCCTGGTTGGCCTGTGCTTGTGTACGGGAGGGCAGACAGAAGGGGGGGAACTGAGGGCCGTCTTCACGGCCGGGTGAAGCCCTTAGCACAAATAATATAATCATCAATTATTTTGCTCTTTATTTTAGCCAGCTTACATATAAAACATTATTAGTTCATCGAAAATTGTGAATAACTCCCCACAGATTAATGAGAAGGGTGTGCTTGACAGGATGCACATAACTCTGCAATGTTGGGTTGTATTAGAGAGTCTCAAATCATTTCCCACAGTCTGTGCCTGTATTTAATTTTCATGCTAGTGAGGGCCCGAGAATCCACTCTTACATAGGGACGTGGTTGCAAAGGGCATCAGTGTCTTAACAGCTCGATTTGCCAAGGCAGGATACTCTGAGCGCAGCCCTATCCAGAAATCTGGCGGTGGCTTCTGATTAAATTCAATTTTCAGAACTGCTTGTTGCAATTTCAATGAGGATCTCTTGTTCAGATATCGGTAAGTGGACTGGAGGCAGGGCATGAAAGGGATAACTAATACAGTTGTTTATGTCGTCCGTTTCAGGAAAGTACCCGTGTAATTGTGCACCCAGCTCACTCAGGTGCGTCGCAATATCACATTTGACATTGTCTAATGTAAGCTTGAGTTCATTAGCACACAAAAAAAAAAATCATACAATGATGGAAAGATCTGTGTTGTCATCCTTGTTAATGCAGACAGAGAAGAGCTCCAACTTCTTAATCCTACATTCAGATCATTCAGGCGAGAAAAAACATCACCCAGATAGGCCAGTTGTGTGAGAAACTCATCATGCAAGTGGTCAGACAAATTAAAATTATGGTCAGTAAAGAAAACTAAGCTCGTCTCTCAATTTAAAAAAAATTCAATACTTTGCCCCTTGATAACCAGCACACCAGTATGTTGTAAAAGCGTTACATGGTCACTGCCCATATCATTGCATAGTGCAGAAAATACACAAGAGTTCAGGGGTAGTTCTATAACAAATGTAACAATTTTCACTGTAGCGCCCAAAACGTCTTTCAAGCCGTCAGGGATTCCCTTGGCAGCAAGAGCCTCTCGGTGAATGCTGCAGTGTACCCAAGTGGCGTCGGGAGCAACTGCTTGCACGCGCGTTACCACTCCACTATGTCTCCCTGTCATGGCTTTTGAGCCATCAGTACAGATACCAACCCATCTTGACCATCAAAGCCCATTTGACGTCACAATGCTGTCCAGTACTTTAAAAATATCCTCTCCTGTTGTCCTGGTTTGCAGAAGAGGATGTCTTCCTTAATTGACCCCCCATAAACGTAACGGATATATAGCAGGAGCTGTGCCAGGCCCGCCACGTCTGTTGACTCATCCAGCTGTAACGCATAGAATTTACTGGCTTGTATGCGAATCAGTAATTGTTTCAAAACATCCCCTGCCATGTCACTGATGCGTCGTGAAATAGTGTTGTTTGATGACGGCATTGTCTATGTTTATTTTGGCCTTTTCCCCCAGCATTGTCCCAGCCATATCCTTGGCAGCTGGAAGAATTCAGTCCTCCACAATAGTATGGGGCTCACCATATAAGACGCTTCTCGCCCCTTCTTAATGGTATCTGTTGCTTTTATACATGTCTTACTACCCGAAAGTAGTCTTAATTCTCTCAAAAAACTCCCGCGGCAATTTTTCAAATTGGCATGTTTTGTTTCTGAATGTCTGCGCAAGAGTGAAGGTTTCATTGAGTTTTGAGATTCTGCACATACACACTGTGGCTGAGGAAAGGCACTACCCCCAATATAAGTGAACCCCAAATCAATGTTGTTCTCATATTTGCACCTCTTCGATGGTCCAACGTCCCTGTCTGTTGTTCGGTGCTTTCCTGGGTAAGGGGGCAGTAGCTCTTCGGCTGCATCAGATTCACAACTGTCAGCGTCCATGCTAGCTGGGCTAACAACAAATGTAGAATTACTGATGCTAGCATTGGATGTGCTCGTGGAAGCAGTACTACCAGTAGAGCTGATAGTAGCAGTATTACTTACTAGTAGAGCTGGTATGTGTCTCCATGGACGCGGGCCTTACTTTTTAAAAACATTTATCTATTTTCAAGCAAATGAAACGCACAGCAGCTACGTTTGGCTTCATACGGACCATTAGTGGAATTCCCGCGAGAGTGTAACGGTTAATGTGATTGGATGTTAATTATTTGACAAGGCTACCTGTATTTGACATACTGTTGTTATTTTGCTGAACACTAGATAGTTTAATTCTATTTTTGGCAGTTAAATGAGGCTACTCAGGTGAGAGAAAAAACCTCACCCAAATGTATAGCACCGTTGGAAAATATAAATGGACTGTTTGAAAATGTGAATTCACATTTTTATTTGGCATACCCCCGACGGTATTGTGCGTACCCCAGTTTGGGAATACCTGCTCTACACAGTTCAAATAAAATACTTTGGTCTTCAAATCTTTAGATTTGGTCTAGTTGATGGACAGCTTAAGGTCAGGCAACAGCCTACATACACCATGATGTATCACCTTGCTAAAGTTGGCTACTTAGCTCCCTCCCTAATAAATGTAGGCCAACTGGTTACTGTTCTGCACTAATCCCCTGAACCAGGATAAATGTGTCGAAACATGATTCTTAGCTCAGCATTTCCACACACACCTGCAAATGTCCTCAAAACAACCCACAGTTTAGATTTATCCTAGAGACATGAAACCGCACTGAGAATGAGAGTAGGTATGGTCCCCTACAGAAGACCACGTGTAACCACGCCAGTACAGGACGTCCACATCCGGCTTCTTCACCTGCAGGATCCTCTGAGGGGGAGGGTGGGGGGGATGACTATTTCTGTCTGTTATAAATCCCTTTTGATTGCCTGGGCCTGGCTCCCAAGTGGGCGGGCCTATGCCTTCCCATGCCCACACATGGCAGCACCCCTGCCCAGTCATGTGAAATCCATAGATATGGGGCGAATGAATTATTTCCAAAATCCTGATATGAACTGTAACTCAGTAAAATCTATGAAAATTGTTGTATTTCTTATTTTTGTTCAGTATAGAATTAGAACGGCCATCCCAATTCAAGTAAATTATGGCATAATGAGCGGACTGGCAGCCATTGCGACTGTACCCATGCGAGCAAAACATGAAGTAAAAGGAGGAAGTGTACCCATCAATATGTGCTGTGATTTGTTGATTCAACTCAACTGACATTACAAAAAAAATTATTCCATTGCATGACCCACATCAGTTAACATAATGTGAACATTCTACATTACCATGGAAATTACTGCATCACAATACCAGGCAGCCAATGCGAGTTTAACCATGAGTTTACCAGTCAAACTGCCAGGGTTAGAGGTTCCAATCCCATTGTATTCATCGTTTGCTACAACACCTTCCTTGTTTCGGAAAGGGGCAACAAAGTTCCATCACGTTGTTAGGAACCCATGTTAAATCGCAGAAACAGACTCAACCGCACGAATGCCCGGCCATTCCATCTTCAGTCAACGGTTCGTTTAAAAATAAATACAAATATTGTTTTAAACGGTTATGGTGGTTCTTCGATTTTCATGCCCATGAGTGTTCATCCATAAGCATCAGTTACATGGTTACACAGTAATTGTGCCAGGCCTAGATGTGAGTGACACTTGTGTTGATAACGCAGATTTACCTTAAACTGCAGCCACCTCATTAACTAACCAGCTCCTCAGATCTCTACCTGCAGTTGGTTTTCACGTGTTTGTTTACTAGCAGGATACCGAGGGTAACTGATCCAAAAACAGTAATAATACAGGGAGAGACCTTCAAACCTGTTCTGCAGACATCATCCACCACACACACCACACACACCATCCACCACACCCACCAAGCATTTGAACCAGTCATTACGTACAGGACAAAGGGAGACCAATGGAAGACCAAGCAGATATATTCTAGACGCAATGTAGCACTAGCAAGCCTGCAGCGCCGATTGCATTCTGACAAATGCATCTTTGTTTCAAACCAGAAACGCAGGGAACTGGGAAAGTGCAGCTGCAAGTGTAGCTGTAAATTCTGACGGGGGCCACTGGGCCAAGTTACTGACAAGTTTATTGGGAGATGCTTTTGACAGTGACCTTGCCTTTCTTCATAAAAAAAAAAACACAAAAATACTATGTCCTCGTGTGCTTTACTGAAGGCCTGCCCTGTTCTGCGGCCAACCTTCGATTTGTGCAAATGTCTGTTTCTGACTGGTGTGTTTTGAGTGTAAATGCCAAGCCAAGGGCAGGACAGAACATAGAGGGCTGGGACAAAAGGCAGTGATATTGGATATGAGTGGCTAGGTAGAGGGTGTCAGGAGAGGCTGAATGGGCTACTATGTAACCTGTCACAAGACTTCAAGACTGTTAAAAGATACTTCCACCGGCCTCCTCAGCTTGATCCTCCAGAGCGGGCTGGGGAGCACCCACATCCATTTCCTGACAAGTGCCTGGGCCGGCGCATTCGCGAAATGCGTCGCTGGAGCAAGAGGGAACCGCAGATAAAGCTTTTCCCAACAAGGACCTTGATCCATGAGCGATCCATCTCTAGTCAGTTACAGATCTAGGAGAGACGTAGCCCTCTGCTTCTCAGAGACACACTTGATGGAGATGGAAATGGGTCCGTTTCAGCACTCCTCCGTGTCGTCGTCACTGGCATTACGAGGCAGTGGTATTTGTGAAAACCACCGAGGAACCCTACTTAGCAGCAACACAAAAGACGCATTAAGGAATAGCGAGGATTAGGCATTGCGTTATGAGAAAACAAAGCTTGATGTTAAGAGCTCAGAACATACTGGGCGTGAGGGGAAATTCCTGACCGCGTGCTCTCTCCAAGGGTCCTTTTGGGTTCTGTTCTGTGTAGTAGTACAGAAGTAGGGTTCAATGGAGGCAAGCTTCTTTTTTTGGCCAGCCTTACAGGTAAGCCGGTTCTGTTTGAGATGATAGGGTTGCTCAATTTCGTTCTTCCAGTGCAATACAACGGCTCAGTAATATTTCTAAAGGAAACAAACTTATAAGGAAAAACAACCTGGACCGGAGCCATTCGACAAAATGAGTCCCACAGCACAGAAAAGGTGAATAGCCAAGCCGACACAGTGAAAAATCTGTCAACGTACCCTTGACCAAAGCCCTTAACCTCATTTGCTCCAGGTGTGCCGTGCTACTATTGCTGACCATGTAAACCAACACATTTCACTGCACCTATCCGATGTATGGGACAATAAAACATTTGTATGTACTTTTTTTTTACCATGCAAGGCTAACCAGATATAGGCAATACAGCACACATAAGCCAGGGTCGCCAGGTGGAGCTCAAGTAACCCGCAGTGAACCTAAGACCCTGTCAGAGCATCTGACTCTCCATCTGTTCACACTTAAATCCCCCCCTCCCCAAACCCAATGAAGCAAATCTATCCCTCTACATCCCCCCCAGCCCAACCCCCATTATAGTACTAATTTGCCTTCGTCGCATACATTAAATTTACCTTCTTGACTGAATGGTGAAAATGAATGCCTCATGGGTTGTGTGTGCCAGGTGTCATTGAGCATTGCTCAAGCAGACTTCGGTACAGATATTGGGTCCGTGTAGTGGTGATGGCCTTAGGCCAGCCTGCAGCTCACTGCTCTCCACAGTGAAACTTTGTGAAGGTGGTGCGAGATTATTATTTTCAATGACACCTGGCACACACGGTGGCGCATTAGATGGAGAAGACCGAGTCGTTCCAAGTCATTTTCATTGAACCTTTATTTAACTAGGCAAGTCAGTTAAGAACAAATTCTTATTTACAACGACTGCCTACCCCGGCCAAACCCTAACGACGATGGGCATATTGTGCACCACCCTACGGAACTCCCAATCACGGCCGGTTGTGATACAGCCTGGAATCGAACCAGGGTCTGTAGTGACGCCTCTAGCACTGAGAAGCAGTGTCTTAGACCGCAGCGCCACTCGGGAGCCCAATGTCAGCAAGCCATGACACCCACCATCTCAGATTGTTCCGAAATAGTTTCTGTAGTTAGAAACATAAGATTAGCATTCCTATAACATTATTTGGCTGAAATTTTATTTGATCTGAGAAATTAAGCTAATTGACTGCATCCAAATTGGCCCTTTAATTTATAGGCTTAACATAATATTAAGTAAATACAGCCCCCTACATCCGACCATTTGAACAAAACGTATTCCGACCATTGAGTAACGCTTGAGGAATCCAATAAAAGGTTAAAAAAATCCCACCGCAGTACACAATATACAACCAGCATACAGTATCAGTTCTCTATGTCTGTAATATGGAGTGGAGGCTTGGAGTATTGCTGTTTTTGCAACTTCCACAACCTTTTATAAAATGTTGCTGTTTATTAAATGAAACACGTTATCATCTTTGCAACTTTGGGTAGAAAACAAATTACTTTTACTCATGATAAAAATACATTATGCTGTCATTCTCACAAGTTAAGCCTGTCCTCAATGAACGCAATTCCGTTTGCCCTCTTTTAGCAACCTAACGCTTCAGCCCAACTCACATTGAATAGTCAAACAAATGACAACTCTGAGGGCTATTCATATGGTGCAATTCTCATATGAAGACTATTCCTACAAGCCCAAAACTGAGATGGAGAATTGGGCTAGTTTTTCAATAAAACGATTAGAAAACATCTCTATATGTAGTTACCATTAAACCCAACACCATTAACATTGCAAAACACTATATCGTGTGTGTTCGGGACTTTTACAATTAGAAACCATAACATGGAAACCATTAGAACTGCTGTTGCCTAATGGTTTGCTTGTTCACCAGGAAATGGACCAATTAATACAGACCTTTTTGGAAGGGAATAAACCACAGAGGGGACGTTTCCTGATTAAGCCTAAAAGAAGTAACAGATGATATGCCCTGATTATTATTTTTGAGACATCTGAATAACAAACAAGCACGCCAGGCAACAGGGGCAAAATACGCCCCAGAAGGGCCAGTCCTACTGTCCATTTGTTAACAAAAAAAATTGGTGCTGTAGAGAGCTAGAAAACCCATAAATAGCTGTCGTCGCAGGACACGGAGAGGCCAAATGAGAACAGGGGATCATTTTATGTTTGAACGTTCTTTTATAGCTGGGTTTTCTCCACATTCATGACCCTGAATGGACCTTTGATGGCCCCCTCTCTCCGAAGCCCTCCTAGGACTGCAGGCAAGGGGACCATATGCTTTGTGTCTGTACGCAACATGGCCACAGACATGCGCTAGAGCTGCTCTGTCACACCATATTTGTCTCTCGGCTTAAGCCGGCGCTCTGACCAGGGGTCTATCGGTGTGCGTTAGCGGTCCTGATTGTATGCCTTCTGCCAGCCTCACGGCCCCCTGCACCACCAGGCTCATGGTGGCTGGGCTGAGTCAAGCAGGCCAGGCAATGCACCCTTGGGTACAGCCTACCCCAGCAGCTTCGATCTGTGTCAGGAAACCCCAGTCTGCATCTAGCCAGCCTAACTAGCAGCCAGATTAAATATTAAAACAACTAGATGTCTGTGTGCTTTTGTGAGTCTTAGAGCTATACTGAGCTGCTCCCCCAAACCACTCCCTCCTTGTCCGTCTTAGTCCCTCCTCCAGTGAACATAACCGCATGTTTAGTAACAGTCGTCCCTTGGCAAAGTCGGCACAAACAACCACACACACGCTCTCTCATCAACGTTACGTCTGGGTACAAACTAAAAGACAAAGCGTGAGTGACACTAAGACCGCGAGGTCTAGGGTGACAAACCAGATTGTAAGCACAATCCAGTAAAATCATTGCTAAAACAGAATGGCCTGGGACTCAGAGCATGACTCAAGTGGGCTCAACAGAATGGCCTACAACTTAGGCCTACAAGTGACTATTTACACTGTTGTTCAAACTCTTGCTAGGGATTTTGCATACTTCTGTTGTCTTACTGTAGCTCCTTATGACCTGGGATTGTGGACAGACACTACTGGTGCCTGTGCAACTTGCTACTCTCCTCACAACCACTGTGCAACATTAGCCATGTCTGAGAGCCTGACTCAGAACTTCTGAGCAGAAGCCAATGACTAAAAAGAATGGACAAAGCCGTCCATCACAAGATACCATTCGTTCCTGTGAAGACTCAATAGTGCATTGAAGCCAAATGAAGTAGATTAAGATGGCGTCTCATGGAGACATAACATGAGCAGTTTGAGCTAGTCCAGGAAGTGACGTTGCAAGCTCTCAGTGATACCCCCTCTCAATAAGTAACTCAAGTTGAAGGCTGACCGGGCTTCTGCATGCTGCCATTAGCGACTAAATTATCCTTAGAACTTCTTCTGTGTGCGATTTTAAAATACATTGGTTCAAGGACATGCATCTGGTGTATTAGAAGAATATTGACATTTCCCCATTCACTATAATGGGGGATCCTATTTTCTGCAAACAATGCCTGCAGTACCACGGTTGGCCTTGAATTTCTGTAGTTTCAATGAGAGGGGGAAATTGTTATCCCCATGGCAGCAGCACATCTCACTCACTCGTCGCTCGTCCAGGTCTCACTTCACCAGCCCGGCAGCACACTAAAAACTATGGGTGACAGGGCTTTCAGTTGCAGGGCTCCAGAACGCACTTCCAGACCAGTGGAGGCTGCTGAGGGGGGCTCATAATAATGGCTGGAACTGAGTAAATGGAATGGCATCCCATGTGTTTGATGTTGATACCTTTCCACCTATTCCGCTCCAGCCATTACCACGTGCCTGTCCTCCCCAATTAAGGTGCCACCAACCTCCTGTGTTCCAGACACTATTAGGGCTGCAGAGTCTGTCCTCCAGCTCAAGACCGTGCTTTTCAGAAAAGCTTTCAAAGACCTCTGCTAATTCTGTTCTCATGTCCCCTGGATCTGGCGACACCTGTATATAGCTTTGATTGTTGTCTGTGTTCTGGATTGTATTTATTTTTTGGTGTGACTTGGGTCTGATAAACGTGCTTCACAACTTAAATGCATTATAATTAGTATTAAGTCTAGAGGGCCATTATCTTCCACAGCCATTCCCTTATACTGGAGCAGGACAATGAACACAGCTGCAAATTGAGACGAGAGTCAGGCAATTTGTTCCGCCCCAGTGCTCTGGTGTAAATGAGTATGTTGCATGGCCAGATAACCATCCAGCTCCCCTAAAATAAACAAGGGACATGCAAGCAAAGCCTTGGTGATTTCTCATGTAGGAGGAGTGTGGGTGGGTGGAGGAGGGAGACTCATTCCACAAACGCCTCCTCCCTCTGTGTTACCAATCGGTCCATGCTAACCGGTTTCCTTAGGACAAGTTGAAATGTAAAATGGTTAGGGCTATGGTAAGGGTTTAGGGTAAGGACATCCCAAGGATTCCGGATAGCACTGACCATTTCCAATCCCACTGGACCATGCAGTTATTGCAGGCAACATAGTGAGGTGCCAGCCAGCTCCTTTCATCTGCTGAGTCCGTCTACACATTTGATATCATGCAGCACGCCCACTCCACTGCAGCATGAGCCTCCTCTGCCTGTGACTCCAACAGCAAGCATCCAAAGGCAGGCCCCGTTTCTCCTCTGATTCCTACTCTCATCAATGTTAATCTGAGCAGAGAACAGGAAGCCTCCTATCCCAGTTGCTTTGATTCCCATTGCCAATGGTTATCCAATGCAAGAATAGGACATACAGGTAACATCATACCTTTCTGTGTACACCGTTGTAACCCCCCCAGAATATTAAAGTAGCTACAACATTCACCTAAGACAGTGTTAGGAATATGAACGAATGACATTTAAACCACTTTCCAAATAAACAATGTCCTTCCTGCATTAGTTAGTTACTATGCTCAATTGATTAAATACTGATGAAGTTGACATGTTTACAGATGCGTGACAGGCAGATAATCAAAACATCAGCCACCTGTCCCTTGGGAGTTTCTCATGGTTGCATGCCTTGATTTGACCGTGCATGATAATGTGGCCTATATTGGACGGCCAATATAGGCCACAATGTGTGCTTAATTATAACCACTGGTTGCTTACCTTGGGTAAATCTCTGAGTTGGTTGGCGTCGAGGAGAAGCTCTTCCAGACTGCGGCTGTAGCGGAATATCTCGTCGGGGACATTTTGCAAATTGCAATGTCGCTTGTCCACCGACTCGACGTGGCGGTTACAGCGCCACAAAGGGATACACTTCAGCATGTCCGGCTGCCGTATTGATTTGGTTGCCGGTGCTACTCAACAATCCGCATCGGAGAGAGAAACGGGGATCGGTTGTGGGGGTGGAGGGAGAGGGAAAAATATCGACAGTGACAGATAAGAGTGGACGTCGAAATCCCGCTGCTCCCACGTCGATCCAAAGAGGCCAAAAATCCGGTTAACACCAGGGACAGAATTAATTCCGATCGTCAATTGATATCCCAACTCCAGTCCTTTTCGTTGGCTCTCAGCGACTCAAATCAAACTAAAATGTGATTGAGACATTCACATATAATAACTTCAGCCATCTTCCTTGATTGTTAGCTTAAAGTAAATTCTCATTAAAATACCACCATACTGATAATCTAAAAGAAACTACTAAATGAAATTAACGTTTTTAATTTCCTTACTTGTGTGACAATATTAAAGCAGCCCAGTCAGCGTTAGCTAACACTAGCCCATTTGTTATTCGATACAAGGAGGCTGGCCTGTCCAGCAAGAAAGCCAACTAACTAGGCAAATAGTATTTGGTTCCCCGTTACAAAATGTGTGTTCTGCTGCTTAATGCGAATAGTCTCGTGTAAACACACCGAACGACCTCTCGAAGTTTCGTACGGAGACGGGACTCGTTTGTGTCGCGAGCTAGTCGCTAACATTAGCCACCTTTGTGATCTCTCGTGCCTCTTTAGGCTACGGAAACAAACTGCAATATAAACGACCGTAGGACTTCAAAACAGACAACTGGCAGTCTTTCAATAACTATCTGCACTGAAAATAATAACCAGAAGTCATATGAGGCGTTTAAACCAACAAATGTTGAACCCACAATATCAGCAACAGGATTATGTTCACTAAACCGGAGGTTACCGCCGCTTTGTGGCAAGCTGCGCTCGTCTGGAGGGCCACGCAGGAGTCTGGGGGGATGCGGGAAACCTGTGTGGGTCTTCGGGCTTTTGTCTCAGTCTTCATTTAGCGAACAAACATAAGCTATTTGACCAAACACCGGTCTGAAGGAAACCTCTGTAGTTAAATAATCCGCTGGGGAGTTTCCTCACTCTCCGGCCGGGTGTGTGGTGCTGTTGTAAAAATGTGGTGGGGAGTGCTAACCACGACCTTCCAGCTCTGCCCAGTGGCTCCTCCTTATTGTTGTTGTGGCTGGGTGTGCACGATTTACACCCCCTTTCAACTGACACCTCCCAAAGGTGCAAAGACGCACTTTCTACGCCGCTCATCTCATGGCGCACACATGTCTACCAAGTGCATACTCAACATTTACTTCATAGTAATAGACATCAAACTAGAGATAATATTGCACTATTTTTTTATAATTGTGGATTATTGGTTTTTGGAGGACAACTACCGCCCTCCACGCGGGTATGACTGCATACGCCGGCCAGTGCGAACACACATATACAGGAAAATAAAATCAAGTGCATCCATTCATTCCTTCTCCCTCCCTCGGCAAGCACCCATGACTGCACATAGGTAATAGCGACCCCAAGGGGCTAGGAGGTCTTAATTGTGCCTTTTAGAAGATGGTTGCCTTTAGGTTCGTGGCGAAAGTGCTCTGCTTTTGTTGCTTATCAAATTACCCCATCTAGCGGTAATGAAAGCGAAGTAGACTTAAACTCTGCCGAATTCAGCAAATGCGTAGGCCTATCGTAGATTGTCAAGAGTGGGACCGCTGACAGGTAGACATGTGACCTCATTCATGCTTGCTGAGGAACACTCAACTCAGTTCTCTTATATGGAGGTGGAGTTGAGTATTGACAACTGTCCGCACGATTTGCTAGTAACATTGAAACCCCATCAGTCGATACTTGTAAAAATGTCAATTCTGAAAATGCTTACCTGTACCCATGTTTGTCTTGTACAACTACGATCCTTCAGCAGGGTGATACAATTCATACTTTTAATACAACTTTTATATACTGAATGCTTCACAAGGTGAAATAAAAGATCGCAGAAATGTTCCATATGCATAAAAAGCTTATTTCTCTAAAATGTTGTGCACACATTTGTTTACATCCCTGTTAGTGGCCATTTCTCATTTGCCAAGATAACCCTGAGAGCTGTGGCATATCAAGAAACTGATTAACCTGCATGATCATTACACAGGTGTACCTTGTGCTTGGTGACAAAAGGCCACTAAAATTCACAGGACCTCCACATCCAGCTTCTTCACCTGCGGGATCGTCTGAGACCAGCGACTGGGACAGCAGATGAAACAGAAATATTTCTGTCTGTAATAAGCCCTTTTGTGGGGAAAAACTCATTCCGATTGGCTGGGCCCGGTTCCCCAGTGGGTGGGCCTCGCTCCCAAGTCAGTGGGCCTATGCCCTCCAAGGCCCACCCATGGCTGCACCCCTGCCCAGTCATGTAAAAGCCATAGATTAGGGCCTAATGAATTTATTTCAATTGACTGATTTCCTTATATGAACTGTAACTGAATAAAATCATTGAAATTGTTCCATGTTCCGTTTATACTTGTGTTCAGTATAGAATACAACCAACTTTTTCCTAATTTGTCTCGCTCATCTGGAGAAGGAGTGGCCTTGACATATTACAAACTGAGATTCAATTGGCACAAGCACACTTGTGCTGAGTTGAGCAACACAAATTAGGAAGTCTGTTTTCGATCAAAGTTTTGATTGAAAATATGAATTTCAGCAACCCGCGGTTCTACAGGACAAACATTGGTACAGGTAGAAGTTTGGTGACTCAATTACCAACACATATTCATGCAACACTTGCAAAGATATTGTATAATTAAGCCTATTATAGGCTACAACCAGTCAATTATTCAACCTTGTAAAAAAAGCATCCAGAATCTAAAGTTTTATAAAATAAGCTTTATGAAACTGGGAATTCCACAATCAGAAACATTTTAACAAAATAACAGATCTCATTCAAATGTGTTCAGTATCCATTTTCAATGCATCTAATTGATTGAAACTCAATTTATAAAAACGTGAAAAAAAATTGTCCCAAACCCCAGTGATGATAAAAAAAATAAAAATAAGATTAGTGGTCTTCACAGCCAAGGTCAATAATTGCTGTCAGACCGTTTTGAAATAGCTACTGTATATTAAATCATTTTAGTTAACTGAAATGACTGTTCTATTGAAATGTCAAGAAATGTATTAGTATTTGAAATTTGATTTTTCCTTCCCAAACCCATAAGAAATTCACAACAGACATTCACATAGTTGAAGAATTTATTTTTGGGGGTAAATGGGAACCAATAGCTCTAAAACGATTTTAAAGAGTCCAGACAACTTAAAAATGGGGGTAACCTAATGACTTCTCAATTTGATAACAAAAAAAACTGCAAATAATACAAAAGAAATCAAGTCTTCACAGTAGGTGACAAAACAAAATTCATGAGGTGCAAATATTATTTTCTTAACCAATCCCTCAAAAGAGACCATTAATAATATTAACATCAATAAAAAAAAAAATACAATTTAAAAAGAGGCCCAAATCTCTAGCAGCAGTGATAGTGGCTGAAGTGAGTTTGAGCAACGGGTATGGGATGGGTTTGGGCAACCATTTCAGACAGTTTATGCGGAGAGGTCGCTACTGTTAAAGCGCTCTTGGTCGTAGACCTCCGCGATGACCTTGCGACCCCCAAACCAGCGGTCGTTGAGTGCCTGGATGGCCTTGTTCATCTCCGAGACCATGGAGAACTCCACAAAGATCTTGACGATGATCTCAGCATCCTCCTCCTCCCCCTGCTTCTCCTGGTAGATGATGACCCGGTTGACGGCACCAAACTTGCCGCACTCCTCTGTCACCTCGCCCTCCAGGTCGTCATCGATGTCCTCTGGCCCCACCATATTCCGTAACACCATCACCGTAGACTGGGGAGGGGAAGACAAGTCAATATGTATTCCTACCTAAATCGTATTAGATTAAAATAATATCTACTTTTCAGTGAAAGTACCACAACTTTTGTACATTTTGAACAATTAAACAAGGCAAATACAGTGCATTCGGAAAGTATTGAGACGTTAACTTTCCAAATGTTGTTACATTACAGCCTTATTCTAAAATGGATAAAATAAAAGTCCTCCATCTATACACAATAACCCATAATGACGAAGCAAAAAAAGAAATGTCACATTTACATAAGTATTCAGACCCTTTACTCAGTACTTTCTTGAAGCACCATTGGCAGTGATTACAGCCTCGAGTCTTCTTGGGTACGACGCTACAAGCTTGGCACACCTGTATTTGGGGAGTTTCTCCCCTTTTTCTCTGCAGATGTGTGGTGCCAGGACAACAACCTCTCCCCCAATGTGATCAAGACAAAGGAGATGATTGTGGACTACAGGAAAAGGAGGACCGAGCACACCCCAATTCTCATTGACAGGGCTGTAGTGGAACAGGTTGAGAGCGTCAACTTCCTTGGTGTCCATATTAACAAACTATTTTATATTTCACCTTTATTTAACCAGGTAGGCCAGTTGAAAACAAGTTCTCATTTACAACTGCGACCTGGCCAAGATAAAGCAAAGCAGTGCGGCAAACAGAGATACACATGGGAAAAAAACGTACAGTCAATAACGCAATAGAAAAGGTCTGTATACAGTGTGTGCAAATGGCGTGAGGTGGTAAGGTAATAAATAGGCCATAGTAGCGAAGTAATTACAATTCAGCAAATGAACACTGGAGTGATAGATGTGCAAGTAGAAATACTGGTGTGCAAAAGAGCAAAACAAGTAAATAAAAACAATACGGCGATGAGGAAGGTAGTTGGATGGGCTTTTTACAGATGGGCTGTGTACAGCTGCAGCGATCGGTAAGCTGCTCAGATAGCTGAAGCTTAAAGTTAGCGAGGAAAATATAAGTCTCCAACTGCAGCGATTTTTGCAATTTGTTCCAGTCACTGGCAGCAGAGAACTGGAAGGAAAGGCAGCCAAAGAGGTGTTGGCTTTGGAGATGACCAGTGAGATATATCTGCTGGAGCGTGTGCTACGGGTGGGTGTTATGGTGACTAGTGATTGGGGATAATGTGGAGGTTTACATAGCAAAGACTTATAGATGACCTGGAGCCAATGGGTCTGGCACGATTATGTAGCGAGGGCCAGGCGACGAGAGCATACAGGTCGCAGTGGTGGGTGGTATATGGGGCTTTGGTGACAAAACGGATGGCACTGTGATAGACTGCATCCAGTTTGCTGAGTAGAGAGTTGGAGGCTATTTTGTAAATGACATAGCCGAAGTCGAGGATCGGAAGGATAGTCAGTTTTACGAGGGTATGTTTGGCAGCGTGAGTGAAAGAGGCTTTGTTGCGAAATAGGAAGCCGATTCTAGATTTAATTTAGGATTGGAGATGTTTAATATGAGTCTGGAAGGAGAGGTTAGTCTAACCAGACACCTAGGTATTTGTAGTTGTCCACATATTCTAAGTCAGAACCGTCCAGAGTAGGGATGCTAGGCGGGGCGGGTGCGGGCAGTGATCGGTTGAAAAGCATGCATTAGTTTTTACTAGCGTTTAAGAGCAGTTGGAAGCCATGGAAGAGTGTTGTATGGCATTGACGCTCGTTTGGAGGTTTGTTAATACAGTGTCCAAAGAAGGGCCAGATGTATACAGAATGGTGTCGTCTGCGTAGAGGTGGATCAGGGAATCACCCGCAGCAAGAGCATCGTTGATATACATACAGAGAAAAGAGTCGGCCAGAGAATTGAACCCTGTGGTACCCCCATAGAGACTGCCAGAGGTCCGGACAACAGGCCCTCCGATTTGACACACTGAACGCTATCTGAGAAGTAGTTGGTGAACCAGGCAAGGCAGTCATTTGTGAAATCAAGACTGTTGAGTTTGCAGATAAGAATACGGTGATTGACAGTCGAAAGCCTTGGCCAGGTCGATGAAGACGGCTGCACAGTAATGTCTTTTATCGATGGCGGTTATGATATCGTTTAGTACTTGAGTATGGCTGATGTGCACCCGTGACCAGCTCGGAAACCGGACTGCACAGCGGAGAAGGTACAGTGGGATTCGAAACATCTGCTATCTGAATTTGGGTGAAGGAGAAGCTGAGGAGGCTTGGGCAAGTAGCTGTGGGGGGTGCGGAGCTGTTGGCCGGGGTTGGGGTTGCCAGGAGGAAAGCAAGGCCAGCCGTAGAGAAATGCTTATTGAAATTGTCGATTATCGTGGATTTAGCGGTGGTGACAGTGTTTCCTAGCCTCAGTGCAGTGGGCAGCTGGGAGGAGGTTCTTATTCTCCATGGAGTTCACAGTGTCCCAAAACATTTTGGAGTTATAGCAACAGGATGCAAATTTCTGTTTGAAAAAGCTAGCCTTAGCTTTCCTAACTCACTGTGTGTATTGGTTCCTGACTTCCCTGAAAAGTTGCATATCGCTTCAGGTCTGATCATCAACAAAAAGCTTTGCTTTCCACTACACACAATAACAAACTACTATATTCAAACTAAAATCAAACACTATTGTTCTTAACTGCATTTTCATTGGACGACGAGTGAACAGTAGAACAGAGCTGCCATATTCGATGCTAGTGCAGTCCGCCACAGGAAGTTTTTGTGCTGGTCGAGGGCAGTCAGGTCTGGAGTGAACCAAGGGCTATATCTGTTCTTAGTTCTCCATTTTTTGAAAGGGGCATGCTTATTTAAGATGGTGAGGAAATTATTTTTAAAGAACGACCAGGCATCCTCTACTGACGGGATGAGGTCAATATCCTTCCAGGATACCCGGGCCAGGTCGATTAGAAAGGCCTGCTCGCTGAAGTGTTTTAGGGAGCGTTTGACAGTGATGAGGGGTGGTCGTTTGACCGCGGACCCATAGGATCCTGATTGAAAACAGCAGAGGTGTATTTGGAAGGCCAGTTGGTAAGGATAATATCTATGAGGGTGCCCAAGTTCACGGATTTAGGGATGTACCTGGTGGGTTCCTTGAGAATTTGTGTGAGATTGAGGGCATCTAGCTTAGATTGTAGGACGGCCGGGGTGTTAAGCATGTCCAAGTTTAGGTCACCTAACAGTACCAACTCTGAAGATAGATCGGGAGGCGATCAATTCACATATGGTGTCCAGGGAACAACTGGGGGCTGAGGGGGGGTCTATAACAAGCGGCAACAGTGTGAGACTTGTTGCTGGAAAGGTGGATTTTTAAAAGTAGGAACTAATTGTTTGGGCACAGACTTGGATAGTATGACTGAACTTCGCAGGCTCTCTCTGCAGTAGATTAACTCCTCCCCCTTTGGCAGTTCTATCTTGATGGAAAATGTTGTAGTTGGGGATGGAAATCTCCGAATTTTTAGTGGCCTTCCTAAGCCAGGATTCAGACACGACAAGAACATCAGGGTTGGCGGAGTGTGCTAAAGCAGTGAGTAAAACAAACTTAGGGAGGAGGCTTCTGATGTTAACATGCATGAAACCAAGGCTTTTACGGTTACAGAAGTCAACAAATGAGAGCGCCCGGGAACACGCAGGGCCTGGGTTAACCTCCACATCACCCGAGGAACAGAGGAGTAGGATGAGGATACGGCGAAAGGCTAATCAAACTGGTTGTCTAGTGCGTTGGGGACAGAGAATAAAAGGAGCAGAATTCTGGGCGTGGTAGGATAGACTCAGGGCATAATGTACAGATGGGTATGGTAGGGCGCGGGTACAGTGGAGTTAAACCTAGGCATTGAGTGATGATAAGAGAGGTTGCATCTCTGGACGCACTAGTTATGCTGGGTGAGGTCACCGCATGTGTGGGAGGTGGGACAAAAGAGGTATCTGAGGCATGTTGAGTGGGACTAGGGGCTCTGCAGTTAACTAAAACAATGATAACTATCCTAAACAGTATACAAGGCATATTGACATTAGAAAGAGACAAAACGAGGCATAAAGCAATCACAGGTGTTGATTGGGAGAGCTAGCTAAGACAACGGGTAAGACAACAGCTAATCAGCTAAGACAACAGGTAAAATGGCGATGAATGGGCAGAGAGGGTCAGTTAACTACACACAGGGCCTGAGTTCGAGGCTGGGGCCGGCAGATAAACAAAAATAAACAAAATGGAGTACCGTGATTAATGAACAGCCCAGCAGGCATCAGTTATGTAGCCAAGTGATCATAGGGTCCAGTGAACAACAATAGATGAAACAGGGAAGCCACTAGGTAGTGGTTACTACGCTAGCAAGCGGGAGAAGTTAGCAGGCCGGGGCTAGTAGAAGCGTCTGCTCTGACATCTGGCAAAGGCCGGTTGAGGGCACAACGGATGGAATTACGTTGGCAGACCAGTCGTGATGGAACGGCGGGCCTCCGTGTCGACAAAGGGTCCAGGCCAGTTGGCAAAAGAAGTATTGTAGCTGGAGTATTTTCGTTTGCTGGCCAGGAGATGCGCCTGGCTCGCGGCTAACTGGTGCTAGCTTCGGGACAAGG
Source organism: Salmo salar (assembly GCF_965601325.2). NCBI lineage: Eukaryota > Metazoa > Chordata > Actinopteri > Salmoniformes > Salmonidae > Salmo > Salmo salar. The sequence goes on along the minus strand of NC_138319.1, from coordinate 14,775,079 downwards.
GCGTTAGCCACTAGGTAGCAGCGATGATCCGATGCAAAGGTCCAGAGCTTACGGCAAGAATCCGGTGGTGTAGTGGATTCTAGTCGTGTTAGTGAAGAGTCCGGGAGGCATCAGCGGTGTAGCCGAGTGATCAAATGGTCCACTGAGCAGGCCGGGAGATGGGCCTGGCTCAAGGCTAGCTTTGGAGCTGGGCCACTCGGTAGCAGCTAGCTAGCTGTGATGATCAGGAGTAATGGTCCATGGCTTACGACAGGAATCCGGTGTTGTAGTGGAGAAAAACAGTCGATGTGCACAGGGTTGGTAATGCGCTGTGCAGACTGGCAAGTATTAACCAGGCTAAAAGCGGCTGGTGTCTGTGCTACAGGTAAAGGCCGCTAGCAGTGGCTAACAATGACTAAATAGCTAGTAGCTAATTAGCTTCTGATGGCTAGCTTCTGGTGGAGGTTCTGGCTATAAGGTCTAGCAGACCCGTATCACATTGGGTGAGGCGGGTTGCCGGAAGGTATATTTTTAATTTAAAAATGGAAAAAGATAGAACATATATAGAAATTTACTGAAAAATAATATATACAAAAAATATGAAAAATACAAAATTTACACTGCTACGCCATCTTGGAATCAGACTATCATGGTCCAAACACACTTAGACAGTCGTGAAGAGGGCACGACAAAGCCCATTCCCCCTCAGGAGCCTGAAAAGATTTGTCATGGGTCCTCAGATACTCAAAAAGTTCTACAGCTGCACCATCGAGAGCATCCTGACTGGTTGCATCACTGCCTGGTACGGCAACTGCTCGGCCTCAGACCGTAAGGCACTCCAGAGGGTAGAGCGCACAGCCCAGTACATCACTGTAACCAAGCTTCCTGCCATCCAGGACCACTATACCAGGCGGTGTCAGAGGAAGGCCCTTAAAGACTCCAGTTACCCTAGTCATACTGTTCTCACGGATACCGCACGGCAAGCGGTACCGGAGCGCCAAGTCTTGGTCCAAAAGGCTTCTTAACAGCTGCTACCCCCAAGCCATAAGACTCCTGAACAGCTAATCAAAGGGTTACCCAGACCCCTCTTTTACACTGCTGCTACTCTGTTTATAATCTATGCATAGTCACTTGAGCTCTACCTACATGTACATATTACCTCAATTACCTTGACTAACCGATGTCCCCGCACATTGTATATAGACTCGCTTGTTATTTTACTGCTGCTGTTTAATTATGTTACTTTTATTTTCAATTTTCTACTTTTTTTTCCTTCTTTCATAAAACTTCTTGAAAGCATTGTTGGTTAAGGTAAGGGCTTGTAAGTAAGCATTTCACTGTCAGGTCTATACTGGTTGTAATCGGCGCATGTAACAAATACAACTTTTGAGATTTGAGATCCTCTCAAGCTCTGTCAGGTTGGATGGGGAGCGTCGCTGCACAGCAATTGTCAGGTCTCTCCAGAGATGTTAGATCGGGTTCAAGTCCGGGCTCTGGATGGGCCACTCAAGGACATTGAGACTTGCCGAAGCCACTCCTGCGTTGTCCTGGCTGTGCGATTAGGGTCATTGTCCTGTTGGGAGGTGAATCTTAGCCCCAGTCAGGTCCTGAGCGCTCTGGAGCAGGTTTTCGTCAAGGATCTCTTTACATCGCTCCGTTCAACTTTCCCTCGATCCTGACGTCGCCCAGTCCCTGCTGCTGAAAAACATCCCCACAGCATGGGCTCCCTAGTGGCGCAGCAGTCTAAGGCACTGCATCTCAGTGCTAGAGGAGTCATTACAGACCCTGGTTCGATTCCAGAACGTATCACAACCGGAGTCCCATAGGGTGGCGCAGAATTGGCCCAGTGTCATCCGGATTAGGGTTTGGCCGTCATCGTAAATAAGAATTTGTTCTTAACTGACTTGCCGAGTTAAAGGTTTCCTCCAGACGTGACGCTTGGCATTCAGGCCAAAGAGTTCAATCTTGATTTCATCAGACCAGAGAATCTTGTTTCTCATGGTCAGAGTCTTCAGGTGCCTTTTTGCAAACTCCAAGCTGGCTGTTATGTGCCTTTAACTGAAGAGTGGCTTCCGTCAGGCCACTACCATAAAAAGGTCTGATTGGTGGACTGCTGCAGAGATAGTTGTCTTACTGGAAAGTTCTCCACAGAGGCACTCTGGTGCTCTGTCAGTGACCATCAGGTTCTTGGTCACCCTGACCAAGGCCCTTGTCCCCCGATTGCTCAGTTTGGCCGGGTGTCAGCTCTAGGAAGAGTCTTGGTGGTTCCAAACTTCTTCCAGTTAAGTGATAGAGAACACTGTGTTCTTGGGGTCCATCAATGCTGCAGAAATGTTTTGGTACCCTTCCCCAGAGCTGTGCCTTGACACAATCCTGTCTTGGAGATCGACAGACAATTCCTTCGACTTCATGGCTTGGTTTTTGCTCTGACATGCACTGTCAACTGTGTGACATTAGACAGATGTATACCTTTCCAAATCATGTCCAATCAATTTAATTTACCACAGGTGGTCCAATTAAGTTGTAGAAACATCAAGGATGATTTTTTATTTTACCTTTATTTAACTAGGCAAGTCAGCTAAGAACAAATTCTTATTTTCAATGACGGCCTAGGTTAACTCTGCCTTGTTCAGGGGCAGAACGACAGATTTTTACCTTGTCAGCTCGGGGATTCGATCTTGCAACCGCTCGGTTACTAGTCCAACGCTCTAACCACTGGGGCGGCAGGATACACCCGAGACTCGAAATTGAGCTCATAGCAAAGGGTCTGAATACTTACGTAAAAATGTATTAATAGTATAATAGTAGATACAGTGCATTCAGAAAGTATTCAGAACCCTTGACATTTTGTTTACATTTCAACCTTACTCTAAAATTGATTAAATACAAATGTGTTTTTCTTCATCAATCTACACACACAATACCCCATAATGGCAACGAGAACAGGTTTAGAAATGTTTGCAAATGTACTCAAAAAAAAAAAAATGGATACCTTATTTACACATCCCCACAGCATCATGCTGTGGGATGTTTTTCAGCGGCAGGGACTGGGAGACTAGTCAGGATCAAGGGAAAGATGAACAGAGCAAAGTACAGAGAGATCCTTGAGGAAAACCTGCTACAGAGCACTCAGAACCTCAGACTGGGGCGAAGGTTCACCTTCCAACAGGACAACGACCCTAAGCACACAGCCAAGACAACGCAGGAGTGGCTTCGGGACAAATCTCTGAAACCGATCTAACATCTCTGGAGAGCTGAAAATAGCTGTGCAGTGATGCCCCCCATCCAACCTGACAGAGCTTGAGAGGATCTGCAGAGAAGAATGGAGGAACTCCCCAAATACAGGTGTGCCAAGCTTGTAGATACATATCCAAGAAGACTTGAGGCTGTAATCACTGCCAAAGTTGCTTCAACAAAGTACTGAGTAAAGGGTCTGAATAATTATAAATGTACAAACATTTATAAAAACCTGTTACACACACACACACACATCTTCATGTCTGATCTTACCTCTGATTTCCTAAGCAGTTTCTGCATGACCATGTGCCTGGCACTGCTTCCTGAAATGCTCATGTGTTCTTGGTCGCTCAACATCTCCTGGCCGGTCCCATCCTGCAGCATCTCTTTCTCCTCCTGCTTCTTCTTCTGAAGCTCTTGTAGAGAGGGGTTGAGTTGGGCTGGGTTGGTGATCACAGGCGGTGAGGCCAGCACAGGGTTGACCAGGCCCACCTGGGGCAGCACTGGCAGGTTAGGACGCACTGGTGTCACACCTACAGGGACATTCACACACATCAGCCATACATAAATACATCTTCATTGATATGGTTTCTCCGAGAGAACATGGCCATTCATAGGAGTCAAAACCTCTGTTGAAATTTTGTTTCTCTAATTGGTTGCATGTGAACCAACTGTCAAGCTTTTTATGACACATTCTCAAATGAGCAGGATCAGATGGAAAAACTACAAAACCTGGCTGACCAGATAATCCCACTCAACACTGTGGCATTGAGTAGATAAGATACACACTTGAAATCATTTAAAACGATGCTCTAACCCTCTAAAAAGATTCAAAACAGACCTAAGTGAGTGCATAGGTCAGTGGACAATACTCTTTGTACTCACACATGTCTCGATACACACCTGTGATCATTCCGGGGGCCTGGGCAGCCATGACTGCCTGAGGGATGCCCATGGAGCCCATGGAACCCATTTGTCCCATTTGTCCCATCTGTCCCATCTGTCCCATTTGGCCCATCTGGTTCGCCCCGGCCATCGCCCCCAAGATGGACGCCCCGGTCACAGCCTCCTTGAGAGAGGGGCGGGACGCATTAGCAGGAAAACACAGTGAGGTTGCACAGTCAGACTTCATACAGCATGTATAGTGCTCTACTCTGCATTAGGGTTGGGGGATGTCCACCTTTGTCCTATCGTGATTAAGTACCCTTAAAACATTGTGATATTCGATGATATTAACCCACCATTGGCCAACCCCCAAAAGACTTAAAGTTTTTAAAAAAGACAGCTAAAAAAGGACCACTAGCGCGAGCTCGCAGGACAGTCGGAGGCAAAGTCATTAATATACTTGAGTCAAGTCAGGTGACTGGTTGAGCCTTCTTGGGTGAGTGACGTCACAAGTGTTTAGCTTGTTCGCCAGCATGAGCACTAAGCACTTAACTTGGGAAACCCAGCTTCAGCTTAATTAAGAAATAAATTAAAGCCTTACCAGCGAGCTAACCAATCCATTTCACTGTCTGATCCTTCATAAAACGAGTCCACTAATTGTTCTTTTTTTACCTTTGCGCAAGCCGTCTGTTGCTTGATATGAGCAAGTTCTCCCAAATGTATCTAATAATAGGTCATCCACGATTAGTTGGCTAGTAACATTTGTGGCTATTGGCTGGCCAGTTTGCTAGCCAGCTACATTTCAGTCAGTAACTATCCTTCTAAAAACTATACTGAACAAAACTATAAAACGCAACATGTAAAGTGTTGGTCCCATGTTTCATGAGCAGTAATAAAAAGATCCCAGAGATGTTCCAAATGCACAAAAAGCTTGTCAAATTTTGGGCATAAATTTGTTTACGTCCCTGTTAGTGAGCATTTCTCCTTTGCCAAGATAATCCATCCACCTGACAGGTGTGGCATATCAAGAAGCTGATTAACAGCATGATCATTACACAGGTGTACCTTGTGCTGGGGACAATATAAGGCCACTCAAATGTGCAGTTGTGTCAACACAATGCCAGAGAATTTCATGTTCATTTCTCTACCACAAGCTGCCCCTGTTTTAGAAAACTTGCCAGTACCTCGAACCGACCTCACAACCGCAGATCATGTGTATAGCATTGTGTGGGCAAGCAGTTTGCTGATGTCAACGTTGTGAACAGAGTGCCACATGGTGGCTGTGGGGTTATGGTATGGGCAGGCATAAGCTACGGACAATGAACACAATTGCATTTTAAATCGATGGCAACTTGAATGCACAGAGATACTGTGATGAGATCCTGAAGCTCATTGTCAGGCCATTCATCCGCCGCCATCACCTCATGTTTCAGCATGATAACGCACAGCCCCATGTTGCAAGAATCTGTACACAATACCCGGAAGCTGAAAATGTCCAAGTTGTTCCATGGCCTGCATATTCTCCAGACATGTCACCGATTGAGAACGTTTGGGATGCTCTGGATCGACATGTTCCAGTTCCCTCCAATACCCAGCAACTTCACACAGCCATTGAGGAGGAGTGGGACAACATTCCACAGGCCACAATCAACGCCCTGAATAATTCAATGCGAAGCAGATGTGGCGCGCTGCATGAGGCAAGTGGTGGTCACACCAGATACTGACTGGTTCTGATCCACACCTCTATTTAAAAAATATATATTTAAGGCATCTGTGACCAACATGCATATCTGCATTACCAGTCATGTGAAATCCATAGATTAGGGCCAAGTGATATGCATTTTAAGAACCATCATTGAAGTTGGTGGTTCCTACTGGTTTTAGATCAGAGGCGAGATAAGTTATCAGCCATGTTTTGGGCTCGGGGTGATGTCACGCAAACAAGAAGGCTCAACCAATCATCCAACGGATAATGATGACTTTGCCTCCGGCTATCCTCCGAAAGGAAATTTTGCCAACGGGAGGGACGAGAGGAATCATGACAAAATCTATTTTGGAGCCAAATCAAATTTATTTTTTTATTTTTTTATTTTTTGAAGATTTTTATTCCTCACGCTTGGAGCTGTGGCACGAAAGAGGTGTGTGTGTGCGCCGACGCAAAAGTGACAGTCAGGAGCCTCGCTGGCTGTTCGTCGTGTGATGGGCCCGGGTGCAGAACACGCAACTCTGATGTGATAGAGAATCGCCTATAGACGGACTTTCATAAATGTTACTATTTGAAAGCTGCAACTTTAGGACATTAAACTCTATTAGAATAGCCTATATGGGAAATACTCATACATTTAACTTGTCTTAATGCTTTTGATATGCTATTTTAATTGGGAGGATTTGGACTTTGGCCGTTTGGTTGGCAACAAGGAAGGATACATGCATGATTTCTTTTAGAATAAGCTTTTCGCAACTATAAGGTTTCTTCAAACTACTCGTTCGATGTTTCAATCTTGCTATTGTTTGTTCTACCTCATTATCTTAGGCCCATCAGGATATTCAAATTACCCAACTTTGAGAACTCCTTTCAATAATGCCTAGAATTCAGTCAGATCAATTCATTGTTTGATCATGAATAACGCGGCGGGAGAAAGTCTGAAAATAATTAGACACCAGCTGTAAAAAATGAAGTAGGCTTCAACTATATTAGCCTCTATGGGCTAGGTGGGACGCAGGCGTCCCACCCGTGGTGCACTCCATCAACAGCAGGTGCATTTCAAGAGCGGCAAATTTGAATCCAAATAAATGTCAAAATTCAAATTTTTCAAACATACAACTATTTTACACCCTTTGAAAGATAAACATCTCCTTAATCTAACCACGTTTTACGATTTCAAAAAGGTTTTACGGCGAAAGCATAAATTTAGAGTATGTTAGGACAGTACATTTACAAGAGTTGTGTGTAATGTTTTGTCAATTCAAAGACAGGGTCACCAAAACCATAAAACCAGCTAAAATGATGCACTAACCTTTTACAATCTCCATCAGATGACACTCCTAGGACATTATGTTAGACAATGCATGCATTTTTAGTTCTATCAAGTTCATATTTATATCCAAAAACAGCGTTTTACTATGGCATTGATGTTGAGGAAATCGTTTCCCTCCAATAACCGGCAGTCAAGTCAGCATCACAAATTAAATAATTAAAATTAGAAAACATTGGTAAAATATTATATTGTCATTTAAAGAATTATAGATTTACATCTCTTGAACGCAATCAACTTTCCAGATTTAAAAATAACCTTACTGGGAAATCACACTTTGCAATAATCTGAGCACTGCGCCCAGAAAAATACGCGTTGCGATACAGACTAGTCGTCATGTTGGGGAGATCTAAAATCGAAAATACTATGTAAATAATCCATTACCTTTGATTCTCTTCATCAGATGTCACTTCCAGGTATCACAGGTCCATAACGAATGTAGTTTTGTTCAAAAAAGCTCATCATTTATGTCCAAAAATCTCCGTCTTGTTAGCACATGATCTAAGCCCGCCGGACTTCACTTCATGAACGAGGGGAAAAAATATATTTACGTTCGTTCAAACATGTCAAACGTTGTATAGCATAAATCATTAGGGCCTTTTTTAACCAGAACATGAATAATATTCAAGGTGGACGAATGCATACTCTTTTATAACGTATTGGAACGAGGGTACCCAACATGAACTCGCGCGCCAGGTGTCTAATGGGCCATCATTGTTCCATGGCTCTTGTTCGGTCAGATCTCCCTCCAGAAGACTCAAAACACTTTGTAAAGGCTGGTGACATCTAGTGGAAGCAATAGGAAGTGCCAAAATATTCCTCAGCCCCTGTGTTTTTCAATGGCATAGGTTTAAAGGTAATACAACACATCAGGTATCCACTTCCTGTCAGAAAATGTCTCAGGGTTTTGCCTGCCAAATGAGTTCTGTTATACTCACAGACACCATTCAAACAGTTTTAGAAACTTTAGGGTGTTTTCTATCCATATATAATAAGTATATGCATATTCTAGTTACTGGGTAGGATTAGTAACCAGATTAAATCGGGTAAATTTTTTTTATCCAGCCGTGCAAATACTGCCCCCTAGCCCTAACAGGTTAGAGGTCGACCGATTAAATCAGCACAGCCGATTACAAGTTTTGATAACAATCGGTAATCAGCATTTTTGGACGCCGATTATGGTCGATGACATTGCATTCCACGAGGAAACCGCGTGGCAGGCTGACCACCTGTTACGCGAGTGCAGCAAGGAGCCAAGGTAAGTTGCTAGCTAGCATTAAACTTAACTTATAGAAAACAATCTTCACATAATCACTAGTTAACTACACATGGTTGATGATATTACTAGGTTAACTAGCTTGTCCTGCGGTGCATATAATCAACTGTATATATAAATAATTCTGAATGGACATTTTGTGCTGCTTTGTTGAAAATCTTAGCTCCGTCTACATTGCTCTTTCATTCTGTAAATTGTTTAACATTTATTGATACTGCTATAGCCTGCATAACCTAAGGAATAGGCAACTTGGCGTGGCCGTGCTGCCCAGTCAGCTTTTTACTGCCTGGTGTCAGTCAGGTTGAAAGAAACATATATATCGTCTGTCACAATCAACGATGGCTGTTAATCACCTTCAATATCCGATACTGTAAAATAGCCCAACCCTACTGTCCTCAAGGCTCATGTCAGATTAATGTCAAGCCAATATACAATATTCTACAACTACAAATGGTCAATATAAAACATCCACTAAACTCATAACACTATTTATTACTAAACAGAACTATGACCACTGTTAACAGTGCCAGATATAGCAGTGAGGGTGTGTGCTTGCTTAAAACCTGTTGGGGCTAGGGGGCAGTATTTGCACGGCCGGATAAAAAAACGTACCCAATTTAATCTGGTTACTACTCCTGCCCAGTAACTAGAATATGCATATAATTCGTAGTTTTGGATAGAAAACACTCGAAAGTTTCTAAAACTGTTTGAATGGTGTCTGAGTATAACAGAACTCATATGGCAGGCAAAAACCTGAGAAGATTCCATGCAGGAAGTGGAAATCTGATTTGTGGAATCACCTTCAACAAATTGCCTATGAAACACACCGTGAGTTAGGATTCATTTAGCACTTCCTAAGGCTTCCACTAGATGTCAACAGTCTTTACAAAGTGGTTTGAGTCTTCTCCGGTAAAAACTGACCGAACGAGAGGCCTGGAAAGTTGGTCATAGGGGGAGGGCCATTACTACTATGACGCGGGCGCCCGTGGGTACCCTTTCGTTCCGAAACGTTTAGTAAGACAATGCAATCGTCCGCCTTGAATATTATTGAAGCTCTGATTGAAAAAGGCCCTAAAGATTTATGTTATACAACGTTTGACATGTTTGATCGAACGTAAATATATATTTTTTGCACATTCGTGACGACAAGTCCTGCGCACCTCGTACATTTTGAGTAGCCTTCGGAACGCACTAACAGGAAGGAGCTATTGGGACATAAATTATTAACTTTTTCGAACAAAACTACATTTGTTATGGACCTGGGATTCCTGGAAGTGCCTTCTGATGAAGATAATCAAAGGTAAGTGAATATTTACAATAGTATATTTCATTTTAGATGACTCCAAGATGGCGCTAACCTGTATCGCCTAGCCTATTTTTCTGAGCATAGCACCTCGTTTATTGCAAAGTGTGATTCCCAAGTTATTTTTAAAATCTGGCAATGCGGTTGCATTCACGAGATGTTAATCTATAATTCTTTGAATGACAATATTATATTTGACCAATGTTTTCGAATAGTAATTTTGTAAATTGTAGCGCTGATTCACCGGAAGCATTTGAGGGAAAATATTTTCTGAACGTCACGCGCCGATGTAAAATGCTGTTTTTATATATAAATATGAACTTTATCGAACAAAAAATGCATGTATTGTGTAACATGATGTCCTAGGAGTGTCATCTGATGAAGATTGTCAAAGCTTAGTGCTGCATTTAGCTGTGTTTTGGGTATTTGTGATGCATGCTAGTTGCTTTGAAAATGGCAGTGTGATTATTTTTGGCAGGGTACTCTCCTAACATAATCTAATGTTTTGCTTTTGCTGTAAAGCCTTTTTGAAAATCGGACAGCGTGGTTCGATTCAGGAGAGGTGTATCTATAAAATGGTGTAAAATAGTCATATGTTTGAGAAATTGAAGTTATAGCATTTATGAGGCATTTATGAGGCATTTGTGAGGCATTTGTGAGGCATTTGTGAGGCATTTGTATTTCGCGCGACGCGATTCCACTGGCTGTTGACTAGGTGGGACGCAAACGTCCCAGGTTGCCAGACAGGTTAAGCAGTGAGACTCCAGGGAGTAATTAGCTTCCACACCCAAAAGCACAGAACAAAAATAAACACAAGTGTTGTCCCATGTTTCATGGGCTGAAAAAATAAATCACATAAATGTTCCATACGCACAAAAAGCTTATTTCTCAAATTGTTAACAAATTTGTTTATATCCATGTTAGTTAGCATTTCTCCTTTGCCAAGATAATTCATCCACCTGACAGGTGTGGCATATCAAGAAGCTGATTAAAAACGCATGGTCATTACACAAGGGCACCTTGTGCTGGGGAAAATAACATTTTTGCAGTTGTCACAACGCCGCAGATGTTTCAAGTTGAGGGAGAGTTCATTTGGCATGCTGACTGTAGGAATGTCCACCAGAGCTGTTGCCAGAGAATTGAATGTTCATTTCTCTACAATAAGCTGCCGCCAATGTCAGACCACACGTAACCTTTTGTGGGGGGAAAAAACTGATTCTGATTGGCCTATACCCTCCAAGGCACCCATGGCTGCGCCCCTGCCCAGTCATGTGAAATCCATAGATTAGGGCCTAATGAGTGCATTTCATCTGACTGATTTCCTTATATGAACAATAACCCAGTAAAATCTTTGCATGTTGCGTCAACATTTATGTTCAGTATATTTTACAGGAGCTTTGCTTCTTAGTATTATAGTACTTAGAATTACAAGGGAAGAGGGCCAGCCCTCATCACAGGGGATAAACTTTTGCAACTGTGGGTTGAGCTCACATCACAACAAGAAGACATGGCACAGCACATGTTGTTAGCAAACACAGAGCAGTGTACATAGAAGACTTTATATTGCCCTGCACGGGTTCTGCATCATCAATTCATCAAATACTCTATCAAATTCTACAACGGCAGGTCACATCAAAATATATGTTAATGGGCACAGAAAATACAATATTCAGCTTTATATAGACATACATTACATTTCTATCTTTAGTATATTAATTATAGTTAGTACATTTTACTAAAAGATCACACCTAGCTACCTACAGTGAGCTCCAAAAGTAGTGGGACAGTGACAAATGTTTTGTTGTTTTGGCTCTGTACTCCAGCACTTTGGATTTGAAACGATACAGTAACTGAGGTTAAAGTGAGGTTAAAGTGCAGACTTTCAAACTTAATTTCAGGGTATTTTGATATCGGGTGAACCGTTTAGAAATTACAGCACTTTTTGTACATAGTTCCCCCCCCCCCCCCATTTTTAGGGGACGAAAAGTACTGGGACAAATTCACTTGTGTATTATATTAAAAAGGTTTAGTATTTGGTCCTATATTCATAGCACGCAATGACTACATCAAGCTTGTGACTCCACACATTTTTTTGATGTATTTACTGTTTGTTTTGGTTGCGTTTCAGATTATTTTGTGCCCAACGGAAATTAATGGTAAATAATGTATAGTCCTTTTGGAGTCACTTTTATTGTAAATAAGAACAGAATGTTACTAAACATGTCAACATTAATGTGGATGCTACTGTGATTATGGATAATCCTGGATAATGAATCATGAGTAATGATTAGTGAGAAAGTTAGAGGCACAAATATATATATTTCTCTCCCCAAAGTCTTGTCCCATCGCTGCAACTCCTGTACGGACTCGGGAGAGAGCCATGCGTCTTCCAAAACGCGACCCCGTGTGCCGCCTCATGGGTCTCCCGGTCGGCTTCAACGCAGCCTGGGATTGAACCCGGGCCTGTAGTGACACCTCAAGCATTGCGATGCAGTGCCTTAAACTGCTGCGTCACTCATGAGGCTAGCACAAATATTTGTACTACTTTAATACACAAGTGGATTTGTCACAATATGTTTGGTCCCCAGTGTACAAAAAGTGCTGTAATTTCTAAATGGGTCACCCGATACGGATAAGAATACGACAAAATTAAAGCTGACAGTCAGCACTTTACACTCAGTCATTGTATCATTTCAAATCCGAAATGCCAAAGTACAGAGCCAAAATAACAAAATGTGTCGCTGTCCCAATACTTTTGGAGCTCACTGTATATCAGAGGTATATTTACCTGGAAGGCCAATAGATCCCTTTGGAAGGGAATCATACTTGCCTGGGCCGTTATCTTAGCGGTGGCTGCTGCAGCAGCCACGGCTGCAGCGGGCGGCAGGCCACCAGGCTGGGTGGGGGTCAGCATGGGCATGGGCGGGGTGACGGCCTTGCCCACCCGCAAGTACTGGCCCCCCAGGTCAAACAGGTTCATGGAGGACACTGCATCCAGGGACGACTGGGGCTTGTCATACTCTGCCAAGGAGAGAGGGGGGAAAAGGAGGAGTTAGGCGGACAAACACACAGCAACAGCACATCCTGAGGGCCGCCAAACGCCTCTCTGCTCACCGATGAAGCCAAAGCTCTTGTGTCTTCCCGTGGTGGGGTCCCTGGCTAACGTGCAGGACTTGATCCTCCCGAAGGCCTCAAAGACGCTCTTGATGTCCTCGTCTGAGAGGTCGGGGTGGACGGAAGCCACGAAGATCCGGTTGTAGGCGCGCGCCTCCTCTGCCAGCTGGTCGATGATGGGTTGCGCCTGACCAATGTTACCTGGCCGCCCCACCTACAGCACAGATACCAGCACAGGGCCAATGAGTGGGGTGTCACAGCCCACTGACCGAGCAACGCAACACCTCAAGCTCCAAAACCACCTAACGCCTTCAACTGGAACAATGCAATTAGAGATCGAAGGAGACCATTTATCTTTGCAATTGGTCCCGTGTGGCTCAGTTGGTAGAGCATGGCGCTTGCAACACCAGGGTTGTGGGTTCGATTCCCACGGGGACCAGTACAAAAATGTACCAAAAAAGAAATGTATGCACTCACTACTGTAAGTCGCCCCGGATAAGAGCATCTGCTAAATAACTAAAATGTAATCGCAGCCCAATGTATTCTTTGCCAAGTTTCCACTAGCCTTGCTAAACAGCATCTTTCCACCAGGGCTTTCTGCAAAGGCTTAGGTAATACGAGTGATGTGAAACGTGACAATCTGCACTGTAGCCTAGAGACAACGCCGTCTATTGACACTTTTCTCACACTCTCCCTTTTCTTTCTGGATTATGGAAACTGACAACATACCAACAACTCAGATAGTCACTTTAAAATCATCACCTGGAAATGAACTAGAGCAAAGATCACGGCAAAATTGTATTTATTTTTTTTAAATACGAAAAGGAGATCAAGAAAATAGCCTGTCTAGAACTCACGAAGATAATTCTACTGTAAGAGCTGCTTCACTCACTCAGGCAGTTTCAAACAACACTAAAAGGCCTGTTCAGAATGCCTCAGCCAGAGCTGCGGCTGAGGATCAACGATTGGAAATGCGTATAAAATTAACAAGATAAAACTGCACGTGTGGCTAGCACTACCCTTTCTAGGACCGAGCAGTCGGAGGTATCTCCTCTAACTGTCCATCTATAGGTTAGTGTTTGGAGCGTCTCTATTAGCGGCTATGTAGTATATGATCTGTGCTGCAGGTGGGGCGGCCAAGCGACACCAACCAGGCGCAGCCCATCATCAGCACATCTCGGACACAGAGCAACACATCATCGTACGCTGCCCGGGCATCCTAGAGGAACTGGTCACTAAAACAATGTGGTGATGACATCATGGAAGCAGAACACAGCACAGACATTCACAAAAAAAAAAAAGAACACACCCGCGCACACACAGACATGCGCGCACACACACAAAACACACACACCCAAACACACACACGCATACCTGTAAATGAATTGACATACATACAAGCAAAGAAAGACAAAGAAATGAGTGGCTTTAGATACACTTCCATACAGAATTTAGAGAGACTACCAATTAGTGATTCACACAGAAATAATAGTTCAGTTACACGGAAAGAGCGAAATGAGGATTTCGAACTGGCTCCATGCGTTCTCGATAGAAATGAAAAGAAAACAAAAAGGTTAAAAAGGTAATAGCAGGAGCACCCCTCTTTCCAGGGGTATAGAGGGGGTTCTGAGAGGTCCACTTCCACTGGGCCGGACAGGCTGACTCTCCAGGCCACTCACCTTGATGTTCCTGCCCCCAAGCATGACTGAGTTCATCTGCTCCAAAGCCAGCTGTGCCGCCTCCGGGATCTCATACTCCACAAAGGCAAAGCCCTGCACAGACAGACACAACCATGGGACAACAGTCCACCGCATTACAGACATGTGCATGCCACATTCTCCTGTTGTGCCTCAATTTTCCCCCTCACATGATTTATTTCAGATCTAATTCTAATCACATTGCAACGCTGTGTGATGTGGTTTAAGGGTGCTCTATACACGGACCTTGTGCTTCATTGTAACGGAGTCCCATGACATGTCAATGCTCTTGATGGGGCCAAAAGGGGCAAAGGCCTGTCTGATGGTGTCCTCCCCGAGCTCATAGTATATGGAGCCCACATACACCCGGCACATGATGGCTAGAGCACGCTGCCGCTGAGCCGCCACCTGGTAACCCCGGAGAAAAACACACCATGATGTTTAGGGGGTCTAAGAAAGCAAGAACACACAAAAATGTAAAATAAATCTATCTAGATGTGTATGGGCAAATGGTGAATTTTTATTTATTTATTTTTACATTGAAATGTTATTTATTTGTTTAATTCTGTATGGTGTTTGCTTATCCCAACAATAGACGTACAGGCCAATGTCAGGGAAAGACGCAATCTGAGCATACGCAACATAGAGTCCCGGACAACGATTTTGCAACTATCTACAAAAAGATTAACAATTTGGGGAATGCAGGCACCCAAACAGCTACGTAATTAAAAAAAATGATATATGTTACTGCATTAATATGGGTGAAAGCACTGAAGGTGACAACGTGGATGTCCTTCGTTAATATTTGGCTCCTGAAACTGACCTGTAGTCCAGGGCTGCATATACTGTATATTGTGACATTTCAACATGGCGAACAAATGAAATAAACACCTATATCAGTTGAATAGCATCCAATAAAAGCCTAAGGAAAACATTTTACACTTACGTCTCTAAGGGGAGTGAGGGATGGTTAACCACTGAAAGCAGAGTTTACTGGGTCCTTTACTCAAGTATAGCTGCTTTTACTATCACCCACAGGCACAACTAACAGCCTAATCTATTAGAGAAAAGGGATTTCCCCTATTACAACATAACATTTGAGATTACCAAAAATTCCTGTTTGAGCAGTTCTCTCATCTTTGGTTATTGAAAGAGACTGCTAACCCTCTTTAGCCCCAACACCAAAGCTGGCTTTTTCAGCTTCAATCAATGCAAAGTACCAGCATATTTACAAAGAAGACATGGACTTCCCCATGTTAATTTTCTCAACCACCCTTGGATAGCCATTTCAGGCTAGTGTAAAAAGACATCATACTGCTAAAATGCCCTGATGAAGTTTGTATTGTGCTCAAATGTATGAATTCATACATAAAGTCCTAATATAAATCACTTTCAGTGTAAAAAAAAAAAAATAACAAAAAAAAACATCAACTAACAGCTGTTGCCACTAGTGGAAGTACTTCAAGGCATTTCTTCTGAAATGGGGCAGTGGGCATACAAACACATGGCTTCATTAACCAGACTGAATTAAGCAGAAACAGAGTCCCTCATAATTATAATATTAAAAACCATGTCTTCTTTTGAAATATGAGTTCTTTGGTCAGCTGCTATGGTTAGGACTGAGGCCAGAGTGGCCGATCAAAGAAGGGTAACCGTCCCTTTTAACAGGAATGCGAACAGAGAAAAAAAGTTTAATAATCTATTGACCGATTGTAAAGGTGAGAGAGGATCTCCAAAGCCCATTGTCACTGCTGCCATCTGAAAGACAGTAAAGATGAAAAAGGTGCTGAAAAGTAGGTTAGATATATATTTAAGCTTTGCTTTTTCAAAATGTCATTGCTTTGATATACATCAGCTAGACACACATCCCCTAAAAGACTTTCAGGACTGATTTGACTTTCCCTCCGCAGTCCCCACCCACTCCAATCTGCCCCAAAGCATTTCACAATATTACCCCACATTCAAGACATTCAAAAGCCCTATGTGGGACCAAGTGCAAAGCAATCAACATGTTTAACTAAGTCTTCATGTTGATCTTCTCCAGCTGAAAAAGAAGAGGCAGAAGCAAGAGGACAAACATTCCTATCCAATCATTGTACGCAGAGAAACACACTTGTATATGCTGTGCTGCAGTTGTGAAGGATGTTACTATTTTTTTGTGCTACTGAACAATCAAGTAATGTTTGTAACTACAAAGTTACTAGGGCAGATGCTTTTACCTGTATATGTGATAGTCCAAGTTACTCTCAGAAATAAGGCAAAAACTGCATGCATGTGGTTGGTGTTAAGAGATAAGAACATATGGTCAAGAGGATGAGAGTTTAGCTGCAGGAGTACAGAATTCAGCACGCCTCACCTGCAAGTTGGTGAGCTGCTGTTGCTGATGGGCAATGGTCTGCTTCACCAAGACACTCTTAATGCTCTGCTCCATGGCATATTTCTTTGCCTGAAGAAAAGTCAGTGTGAGAGAATAGTGGAACCGCAGGCAAATTGACTGATCTTGAGTCATTACATATACACCTGTATTTAGTCATGTTTATGTAGTAGGCTCACCCTTTGTAGAGCCTCCTGCTGCTCCGGGGTGAGAGGTGGCAGGCCAAGCTTCCCACCTGTGCCCTGTCCATTCTCCATCATCAGAGCTGTCCCTCCCTGAAGAACCACAGCAGGAAAGAAATGAATACCCATCTGAGCATCCTCAGAGACACTTATTCTTTGGAGAAATTAATAACATTTGCTGTGCCATGGACTGCACATTTGGTACGCTGCATCTGTGTTCTACTATGACCATCTTTAAGAGATTTGAGGTATAGAGATTGAGAATCCTCACAGTGCATATATCTTACTGGAGAAGGGGAAGCAGTTAATGTTGATTTGGATAGCTATAGGCCTAAAAACACAGAATCAGACCAGTCACTGGAACGCACAATGGGTGCGTAGATGATTTCCTTACCTACAACCTGATAAACGCTGGGACCACCAGAGGCAGGATAACCCCAAGGGGAAGAGTGATGGGGAAGCCTTAACAATTCAAAAAGTCTGAGAGAGAGAAAATGCTTTCAGACTAATATGTTAGCAGCTGCAAGGCGGTAAACTTGGTATCCTCCATTTGCACCGAGTGTTTGCCTAGCTAATTTCCTACCAATTTAGCTAGATAACTATGTAGCGAGTTAGTTAGCATATAATGCATAGTGTTCGTATAGAAGCAAGTACAAAGTTAGCTAAGTTCGTTGACTAACTTGATACACTTCAGTAGAGCTCAATATAACGTTGGTTGGGCTAGCGTTAGGCGAGCTCAAGTCAGTTAACTAGCTAACGTAGCAATCTAGCTAAGCTGGTCGTTGCATCGTTAGGCTAAATAGCATTTCGCATCATGACTCATGCATTGTAATTCCAACAACAGTCTGGCACACTAGCAGCTCTATCTGTGATTAGTTGGCTACAAATACGACACATTCAGCGATTGCTTTATTTGTGTAGCTAAATAGCATTAGCCAGGAGCAAATTGTCGCAGTAGATAGCAAGCTAGCTAGCTAAAAGGCCTCATGCCTAAATTCAGGTTTTGTAAATTAAACATGGTTAATGGGAATAAACCAGTAATTCCCACAAGAGATGTATACGCACAACTATTAAACAAACAGAACAAAGAAAATAATAACTGAGTTCATATTTAACTTATTTAGCAAGCTATTTACCGCAATCTCCGTCACCGCCATAAGCACACCTTCTTGAATAGGCCCCGCCGTTCTTCTTCTTCTTTAAATTGTATTGGTGGATTGTGTCAAACTGTGAGGTGCATACACCGCCACCTCCTGTACTGGAGTGCGAGGCCGGTCACGGGCCACTGACTGTATCCCCTATACAGCTATACAAAAATGGAAGGGAAAAGCACGGGGAAAAGGGAAGAAATATTGCCCTATAAACAACAACAACTCAACAGTATTACGCTACTTGGCCCTATCTGATCCTACACCAGGCCGGCAGCTTGGGAGAACGGCAAACCATCTTGTACACCCAAGTACTTCTCTGCAGCTGCCACCACAGCATCTATTTGATGTGATTTACATTCCATTTCTGCGGTACAGTTGATAACCATGGCTTTGAATGCTAAGAAGCCAACTTTAATGAAGCGCATGGTATTCCTATTGCTCTCTATTGGCCTTGACCTACTCACATGGAGCCTCTTAGGATGCCTTGCCCTGGACCCATCTTCCTCTACTACTCTCTTCACTGCCTCAGAATATGACACCTTCTGTACTACCCTGACCCTGGCAACCTCGACCTGTCTTTCTCTAACCGGACACTTCTGATCTCCAGCAACATGGGTATCCCTCAATTATGTATATAAGAATAAGGTGTTTTATTGTCACATACACTGGATAGGTGCAGTGAAATGTGTTGTTTTACAGGGTCAGCCATAGAAGTACAGTGCCACTTGAGCAAATTATGGTTAAGTGCCATGCTCAAGGGCACGTTGACAGATTTTTTTATTTGTCAGATCGGGTGTTCAAACCAGCGACCTGTTCAGTTACTGGTCCAACTCTCCAACCGTTAGGCTACTTGCCAGCTTGGATTGCTGATGTTATATATTAGCCAATGAGAAGCCATATTGACACTACTCAGAAAAGCAGTCCTCCATAAGAATGAATGAAATTCTACAGCCAGGCAACAAACCCTAATAGGATTTCCCCCCCCCCCCCCCCCCCCCCTTAATAATGTCATAATCAACCTTTACCAGTTGAATGTAGACACAAATATAATACTTTTTTGTTTAAAAAATATTCAGAAATATTGTATTTAAATATGCAAATGAGGCAACAACTCATTAAATATAAACATATTTGCATATCCTGCAAATATGTTTTTCTGGACACTGGATTAAGTCAGCCTAAATATTTGGGTTTCATATTGTTAAGGATGTTTTCACATATAGTCCTCTTTAAGGGTGTTTTCACCCATTTCTGTGAACTCAGTGCGGTTCGCTTTATTTCTTGTGCAGTGTTAACACTCCAAAGAAACTCAGACACCTTCAAAGAGCCCCCCGAAGCATAGCACCTCTTTAAAGTGAACTCTCGGGTAAAAAAAAAAAAAGCTATAGAACTCAGGTCTCTTTGTATTCACACTGCCCTTGCCTTTGAATGTGGACTCTTTTGCCAGTTCACTTCACCTATTTTGTGGTCTGTGTCATCTTTGCATTCACATTGCTATGTTTAGAAAATAACCAAGATCATTTTCCAACATTCACTCAATGCACTCTGGGTTTTTACAAAGTGCAGGACAAGCCATTATATCAGAACGTGTTATTGGACAGCTAGATATACTACTTACATTTTGGAAGTTGAAAGATTGCATTTAGTTGAAAGATGAGACATAATACATATAATCAGAAGATAATATTAACATGTACATGATATTGGTAACAGAATAAATAGCAGAAAATTGTACACCCAATGTAGGCTTCTGCCCCTTTATGAGCTAGCATTGATTTTGTACCCGATGTTGTGATTCTCACCAAATATTGTTGTTTTCTCACACTATTCAAACCAATGATTCATATATACACTAGATGACAGGTAGGGGTGCGTGGGGCGCTATGTTGAAGCCATCTTGGCATTCCCCCACTGTTGTAAAAAATAGGTTGTAGGCTATAGAAATGCATTTATTAATGTCTACATTAGTTTTTGCCCCATTTATTCTATTACAGACACATTAATGCATACTTTTAAATTATATTATGTAAGCTAAACATGATCAAATCTAAAAACATTTTTAAGAGATTATTAATATTACTGTCCCCACTACAATAACAAAAAACACTTAAATACATGTAATTTGTCCTTGAAACATTTAACTGAAATACTGTAGAATTCCATTCATTCCTATGGAGGACTGCTCCTACTGGGGAGTACCAATATGGCCGACCGAGGGTTTCAAAGCCTCTCAATGGCAAATGCGTAGCAATTAGCAATCAAGGGTTTATATACATCATTGATTCAAACCCACATCTGAATAAACAGCTTATGAAGGTCTCATAGCCTATAGATCACATACAGTGTCACATACAGTATTTCCTAGCCACCGTGCTTCTACACCTGCATTGCTTGCTGTTTGGGGTTTTAGGCTGGGTTTCTGTACAGCACTTTGAGATATCAGCTGATGTAAGAAGGGCTATATAAATAAATTTGATTTGATATTTCAAACAAATAATCTGAACATTGTGTCGGTACAAAACTTCATACTTGACAATCACTAATCAATGTCCAAAAACAGCACAGGGCTCATTTGAGGGCTCATTTGAGGGGTCTGAGTTCAATTGGAGCATTCACACTGCAGAAACAATTATGTGAACAGCACTGACTTCACAAAAATAGTCTGAAAGGGGCCAAGTGTGAAAACACCCTTCCAGTATGGAAGACCAAACCTGCCGTAATTAGAATGAAATTAATAAATAAATGCACACAGAAATAGATAAATACATCCGCACATAATTAAATAAATGAGCAAGGAAATACTAAAATGCTGACTAAAATGTATATATTTTCTCTACATATCTGTATGTATTTAATTATTCATGTATGTATTATCTAATTATTCAAACTTTAATTAATTTTATTCATTTATATATTTATTCATTTATTTATGTATTTTTTCCTCCAATATGATAATGAGGGTGAGTCAGTCAAATGTCTGATACATTGATCAAATCATTGGTCGATCAATGTCACAGCGCGTTGCTTGATCCATAGGTATCAGCCTACTAAGTGACACCCACAGAACATAACTGTGAAGAGTTTACACAAATATTAAGGTCACAACTCCTATTGCAGAACTTTGACACCCCTGTGAAATTAGCCACATTAGCTCACCAGTCAATAGGCTGAATAGTGAGGTGAGTTCCCACACTCAAAGTCCTGAGAGCTACAACACCAATATTTGTGTACACTATTCACATGTGTTCTGTGGGTGTCACTGAGTAGGCTCATACCCAATTTCATGGACCCAACATCCCTAGGTAAGACTGTACATTGCAATTTGAATGTTCAATACACATAGTAGGTTGACTGGTGAGCTAATGTGGCTCATTTCACAGGGGTGTCAAAGTCCTGCAAAAGGAGCTACAACACTAATATTTGTGTGAACTTTTCACAGTTGTGTTTTGTGGCTGTCACTGAGTAGGCTGATACCTATGGATCTTGAGTCCATGAAATGGGGTAAGGCTGTACGTTGCAATATAAATGTGCAATACGCACAATAGACTTATTGGGCAGGTGATTTCCCACACTCAATGTCCTGCAATAAGAGCTATTACACTAATATGTGTAAACTCTTCCCAGTTGTGTTCTCTGGAGGTCACTGAGTAGGCTGATACCTCATTTGCATGGACCCAAGATCCATAGGTAAGGCTGTACATTACAATATGAAAGTTCAATATGCACAATAGGCTGAATAGTGAGGTGATTTCCCACAAAGTCCTGCAATAAGAGCTATGAGGTTAATAAGTGTGTAAACTCTTCACAGATGTGTTCTGTGGGTGTCGCTGAATCGGCTGATACCCAATTCCATTGATCCACAATGCAGGTAGCCTAGTGGTTAGAGTGTTGGGCCAGTAACTGAAAGGTTGCTGGATCGAATCCCAGAGCTGACAAGGTAAAAATCTGTTGTTCTACCCCTGAGCAAAGCAATTAACCCACTATTCCCTGGGTGCTGTGGATGTTGATTATGGCAGCCCCCTGCACCTCTCTGATTCAGATGGGTGAAATGTGGAAGACACATTTCAGTTGAAGGTATTCAGTTGTTCAGGTTTCTAGAAAAAAAACATTTAGCTATGTACTTGGTAGCAATATTTTAAAGACTAGCTAGTTACTGACTATTTGAATAGTTTTTGTCAAACTACATGATGTATTTGTGAGCTAAAGTTGTCAAGAAAAATGCCTCTAATTTTACTACACAAAAACGTAATTGAACGTTCAATTGAACGGAAACAGTGCTGTACTGAACGACCAGTTGAAAAACGTGGATGGGGTGGGTTGTGTTTTAAAAAAACAATTTTTTAAATATTTTTTTATTAACAAATATCAACAAACAAAAGAGGAATAGTCACATGCAAACAAGCATACATACAAACTATTTACATTGGCAGGAATCCTAAACAAACAAATCATATTCATTAATAATACAAGTTTTAATTGCCTTTTTGTTTTTAATTTTAGTTAAAGTAGTGCCATATTGTTTTAAATTCATTTATAAAGTGAAAAAAGTTAGGTAGAAAAAAGTTAGGTATTGAATTGCATTTGGAAATATGAAATTTACCTAGTATTACCTAGTATTATTAGCAGTTGAATTAAATATACTACATCTTTATCTATGTCAGAATTTCTGAAATAAATCATTATATCAAAACCATTATATAGTACAACCGGTCCTATTTTTTTTGTAACAAAATTCTGTATGTCAATCCAAAAAATTATACTATAAATACAGGCAAAAAACAAATGCAAAATGGTCTCCTTCTCCATTCCACAGAAATCACATTTATAGTCAATATTCAGCTTGAATCTTTCCAAAACATGTTTCACAGGATAAATTCTATGTAACATTTTAAATGACACTTCCTTTATCTTGTTACTGATAAAAAATTTGTTAGCAATTTTCCATGCTTTCCTCCATTGTATATCACCATGGATTATTGACCAAAATAATCCTGCTGAGAGAATTGTAGTATTACAAACAATATTCCTAATCTGTTTGTTACTACATTTATCTTTGATGTTAATATTGCCAATTCATATATTTTCATGTAAATCTATGTTACTTACATCAACCACAGAGGAATTTAAAAGAGATACAACCCCCCTTGGAATCGCATCAAAAACAATTGCATATTCTTTTGGGTTATTTGAATTTTAAACTTATCAAGAAATTCCCTATATTAGAGTAGATATCCATCCTCATTCAGTAACTGACCAACCAAAATAATTTTATTCTCAAACCAGTTACGAAAAAAAAGAGACTTATTTTTAAATCGTATATCTTAGTTGTTTCATATAAAGTATCTGTGAGGGGAAAACATGTGTTTATACACTAACATCCAAGCTAAAATTGCCTGCTTATGGAATTTGGCCAACTTTACTGGGATTTTATCAACATCAAAATGACATCGAAGCAAAAATCCTAAACCACCAACAGAGTCAAATAAATACTTAGGGAAGACATTCCAAATACTGTTCTGGTTCTTAACATACTTCAGATCCAATTTATTTTGAAATAATTATTTAGAGTATTGAAATCTAAAACCTCAAGACCTCCTTGTTCTTGGGGATTAGTGAGAATATATTTTAGTAGATAGTGAGGCTTGTTCCTCCAAATAAAATTATAAAGAATCTTATCTAAGTCCTTTACAATTTTAGGGGATAATTCAAGTGATAACGAGACATAAACTGATCTGGATAACCCTTCAGCTTTGGACAATAAAACCCGACCGTATAACGAAATATCTCTCAGCAACCAGAGGTTCAATTTCTTCTTTGTTTTCTCAATAATGGGGTTAAAGTTTAATTCACTCCTTTGTTTTTCATCCTTGCATATAACAATTCCAAGATAAGTAACCTTATCTTTAATTGGGATACCATATACTTCCTGTAAAACACAATCCTTGAGTGGAAATAAGACTGATTTATTGATATTAATTTTCAAACCTGAAACTAAGGAAAAGTCTTCAATACAGGAAACTGCTTTAGAAACCTCATTCCCGTCTCTTAAAAATATGGTGGTATCATCAGTCAGTTGACATAGTTTAAATTCATTGTCAAGTGCTGAAACACCTTGAAAATTCCCTTTCTTGATATGAAGAGCCATAATTTGAGTTACCAATAAAAATAAAAATGGACTAATTGGGCAGCCCTGCCTAATGCCACGGCCACTATCAAATCTTTGGGATGTCCCGTGAGCTAATTTTACAGAGCTAGTACAACCACTATATAAAGTTTGGACGGCTTTCAAAAAAAAGTCACCAAACCCCCAAAAACGTATTGCTTTGAACATAAACTCATGTCCTACAGTGTCAAAAGCTTTATAAAAACTCAACAAACATAAGAAAACTATCATCAAGGATGAGGTCATTATAGTTAATCATATCTAAGATCAACCTGATGTTATTACTAATGTGTCGACCATGCATAAAACCAGATTGTTCTTCATCAATTATATGATGCAAGCCTTGTTTCAACCTCTTAGCAAATACAAGGGTAAATAATTGTCCATCATTATTCAATGGGCTAATGGGTCTCCAGTTGTCTATATAAAGAGTATCCTTATTAGGTTTGGGAATCAAAGTAATTACACCTTGCTTTAAGGAAGCCGGTAACTACCCTTTTTCTATTGATTCTTGAAACATAGCAAGAATGAAAGGAATCAATTTATCATTGAATGCTTTATAAAACTCGCTTATTAAACCATCATTTCCATGGGACCAATTGTCCTTAAGGCTTTTAATACAGTCTTTTATCTCAATTTCATATAACTCAACATCACAAAAATCATTATCTATCTTCTTAGCAATGTTTGGATTTTCATTGGGAGTATTACTAATCATTAATTTACATATGGAAGTCTTTTCGCCTGCCCTTTTTTCTAAATTAAAGAAATATTTTGTATTTTTCTCTTCCTCTTCCATCCATTTGTGTCTTGATCTTACAAACGCTCCCCAGGCCTTTTCCTCGTAGATTCAGTCTAACTGCATTTGCAATGACGACAGCTCCAGTAATTCCTGATTAGATAGTTCAGTTTTTTTAGTATAATCCATTATTCCTTTTATGATGTCATATTCTTTCTCTCTCTTGGCACGAGCAATTTCTTTCCCCATTGAAATAGCCAAAAGCCTTATATCAAATTTCATTAGCTCCCAGTAACTTCCAAACGTATTCATAAAACAGGCACAATTCCAGTATTTATCAATAATTCCTGCTACTTCCTTCTTAAATACTTCATTCTCTAGTAAAGTCTTGTTCATGTTCCAGTAACCTTTACAAACTTTTTTGTTGACAAACCATGCATATTTATCTTTATTGAGATCCCTTTGTGGTCTGTTAGAATCAATGGTTCAATCGAGACTGTATTACATTTACATTTTAGTCATTTAGCAGACGCTCTTATGCAGAGCGACTTACAGTAGTGAATGCATACATTTCATACATTTTTTCCCCGTACTGGTCCCCCATGGGAATTGAACCCACAACGCTGGCTTTGCAAACACCATGCTCTACCAACTGAGCCACACAGGGTTTGTATCATTTGATTTACACAACATGCCTACCACTTTGAAGATGCAAAATATTTTTTTATCGTGAAACAAACAAGAAATAAGACCAAAAAACGGAAAACTTGAGCGTGCATAACTATTCACCTCCCGAAGTCAATACTTTGTAGAGCCACCTTTTGCAGCAATTACAGCTGCAAGTCTCTTGGGGTATGTCTCAATAAGCTTGGCACATCTAGCCACTGGGATTTTTGGCCATTCTTCAGGGCAAAACTGCTCCAGCTCCTTCAAGTTGGATGGGTTCCGCTGGTGTACAGCAATCTTTAAGTCATACCACAGATTCTCAATTGGATTGAGGTCTGGGCTTTGACTAGGCTATTCCAAGACATTTCAATGTTTCCCGTTAAACCATTCGAGTGTTGCTTTAGCAGTATGCTTAGGGTCATTGTCCTGCTGGAAGGTGAACCTCTGTCCCAGTCTCAAATCTCTGGAACACTGAAACAGGTTTCCCTCAAGAATTTCCCTGTATTTAGTGCCATCCATCATTTCTTCAATTCTGACCAGTTTCCCAGTCCCTGCCGGTGAAAAACATCCACCCAGCATGATGCTGCCACCACCACGCTTCACTGTGGGGATGGTGTTCTCGGGGTGATGAGAGGTGTTGGGTTTGAGCCAGAAAGTGTTTTCCTTGATGGCCCAAAAAAGTAATTTTAGTCTCATCTGAACAGAGTACCTTCTTCCATATGTTTGGGGAGTCTCCCACATGCCTTTTGGCTTATTCTTTTCTTTAAGCGATGGCTTTTTTTCTGGCCACTCTTCCGTAAAGCCCAGCTCTGTGGAGTGTACGGCTTAAAGTGGTCCTATGGACAGATACTCCAATCTCCACTGTGGAGCTTTGCAGCTCCTTCAGGGTTATCTTTGGTCTCTTTTTTGCCTCTCTGATTAATGCCCTCCTTGCCTGGTCCGTGAGTTTTGGTGGGCAGCCCTCTCTTGGCAGGTTTGTTGTGGTGCTATATTCTTTACATTTTTTAATAATGGATTGAATGGTGCTTCGTGGGATGTTCAAAGTTTCCGCTATTTTTTTTATAACCCAACCCACAACTTTGTCCCTGACCTGTTTGGAGAGCTCCTTGGTCTTCAGGGTGTCGCTTGCTTGGTGGTGCCCCTTGCTTAGTGGTGTTGCAGACTCTGGGGCCTTTTAGAACAGGTGTATATGTATATACTGAGATCATGTGACAGATCATGTGACACTTAGATTGTACAGAGATGGACTTTATTTAACTAATTATGTGACTTCTGAAGGTAATTTGTTGCACCAAATCTTGTTTAGGGGCTTCATAGCAAAGGGGTGAGTACTTATGCACGCACCACTTTTCTGTTTATTTTTTTGAATTTTTTGAAACAAGTAATTTTTTTCCATTTCACTTCACCAATTTAAACTAAATAAAAATAAAAATCTATTTAAATTACAGGTTGTAATGCAACAAAATAGGAAAAACGCCAAGGGGATGAATACTTTTGCAAGGCACTGTACATAGCCCATCTGTAAATAGCCCACCCAATTTACCTACCACATCCCCATATTGTTTTTATTTACTTTTCTGCTCTTTTGCACACCAGTATTTCTACTTGCACATCACCATCTGCTCATCTATCACCCCAGTGTTAATTTGCTAAATTGTAATTACTTCGCTACTATGGCCTATTTATTGCCTAACCTCTTCACGCCATTTGCACACACTGTATATAGACTTTCTTTTTTTTCTATTGTGTTATTGACTGTACGCTTGTTTATTCCATGTGTAACTCTGTGTTTTTGTTTGTGTCGCACTGCTTTGCTTTATCTTGGCCAAGTCGCAGTTGTAAATGAGAACTTGTTCTCAACTAGCCTACCTGGTTAAATAAAGGTGAAATAAAAAATTATAATAATAAAAAACCCACTGGGAGTATTGGTCAACAATGATGGCAACCCTTTTTCACAATAGCTAAATTGTGAATAAATGACTGATCTACAAAATATAAATGAGTGCTTATTTATGATGCAAGGTTTTTTGTAGATCAGTCAATCGGCAGTTGCCTGCGCTGTCATTGGCTGCAATGAGTACAATTGAACTATGCTCCTATAAAGGTTCTAACAATAAACTAAAGCGCTTTTCAGACAGCCAGCGGAATATCGCCATGTACAGTACACCACTTGTCCCTCTAATCAAAGCGGCTAGTGCCTTCACACACAAGAGTGACAGCCACTGAGGTATAATAAGAATTGGAGATTGCATTCAAGATGTCCGACTGTTGTTTTCAAGGTAATCTACTCAAGTTCGCATATGACGATTCATGGACCTTCTATATCTGGGTTGCATCCAGTTTATACGGACCAACATCACATGTGCACTAGCACTCAGTAAGCGTAGAGAGCAGAGCGAGTAGTGACTATGTCATCACGTCATCCAAAAACATGGCAGACTTTAACTTCGGAAAGTATTCGGACCCCTTGACTTTTTCCACATTTTGTTACATTACAGCCTTATTCTAAAATGTATTAAAAAAATCCTCAGCAATCTGCACACAATACCCCATAATGACAAAGCAAAAACTGTTTTTTAGAAATGTTTGCAAATTGATTAAAATATGAAAACGTAATATAACATTTACATACGTTTTCAGACCCTTTGCTATGAGACTCAAAATTGAGCTCAGGTGCATCTTGTTTCCATTGATCATCCTTGAGATGTTTCTACAACCTGATTGGAGTGCACCTGTGGTAGATTCAATTGATTGGATATGATTTGGAAAGGCACATACCTGTCTATATAAGGTCCCACAGTTGACAGTGCATGTCAGAGCAAAAACCAAGCCATGAGGTCGAAGGAATTGTCCGTAGAGCTTTGAGACAGGATGTTGTCGAGGCACAGATCTGGGGAAGGGTACCAAAACATTTCTGCAGCATTCCCCATGAACACAGTGGCCTCCATCATTCTTAAATGGAAGTTTGGAACCACCAAGACTCTTCCTAGAAATGGGGCTGTGAGACTAGTCAGGATCGAGGCAAAGATGAATGAGGCAAAGATGAATGGAGCAAAGTACAGAGAGATCCTTGATGAAAACCTGCTCCAGAGCGCTCAGGACCTCAGACTGGGGCCAAGGTTCACCTTCCAACAGGACAACGACCCTAAGCACACAGCCAAGACAACGTAGGAGTGGCTTCGGGACAAGTCTCTGAATGTCCTTAAGTGGCCCAGCCAGAGCCCGGACTTGAACCCAACCGAACATCTCTGAAAATAGCTGTGCAGCAACGCTCCCCATCCAACCTGACAGAGCTTGAGAGGATCTGCAGAGAAGAATGGGAGAAACTCCCCAAATAAAGGTGTGCTAAGCTTGTAGCGTCATACCCAAGAAGGGTTGAGGCTATAATTGCTACCAAAGGTTCTTCAACAAAGTACTGAGTAAAGGGTCTGAATAACCTAACAAAATGTGGAAAAAGTCAAAAATTGTATGTCTTCGGCTGTGATTAAGGATTTTTTTTGGGCTTCTGACATATTTGAATAAATCAATAGATGTTTTGTGCACAAAGGTGATAACTAAAGTGTCTAATTAGGAATTTTCAAATCTGACTTCTCTATGTGGTCATGTATGGAAATTGTCTTTCTGGGCGGGGCGTCAGTTAAAACTGCAGTACCGAAGCAAAACTGTAGGAGCAGTAGAAACCGTGCTTCTCAACCGGAACCCTGGCCCCTTGGTGAAAGCCCACAGTCAATGTGACAGCCACTGGTGAGCATAGCAACGAAATTAACAAACATTATCGACGTGCGAAAAAATAGTCGATAGCATGCATAAAAATGTGTTTACATGGAACAGAATTTTTTTAATCCAAAAATTGATTCGAAAACAATGATTTTTATGGTTAAATGTGACTGTAAACTGATAGGGTTAGCCATTAGGCAGTGGTGAAAAGTACTTAAGTAAAAATACTTTAAAGTACTACTTAAGTCGTTTTTTGGGGTATCTGTACTTTACTATTTATATTTTTGACAACTTTTACTTTTACTTCACTACATTCCTAAAAAAACAATGTACTTTTTACCTCATACATTTTCCTTGACACCCAAAAGTACTTGTTACATTTTGAATGCTTAGCAGGACAGGAAAATGGTCCAATTCATGCACTTATCAAGAGAACATGTGGTCATCCCTACTGCCTCTGATCTGGTGAATTAACTAAACACGTGCATCATTTGTAAATGATGTCTGAGTGCTGGAGTGTGCCCCTGGCTATCCATACATATTCAAAACAAGAAAATGGTGCCGTCTGCTTTGCTTAATAGAAGGAATTTGAAATGATTTCTACTTTTACTTTTGATACTTAAGTATATTTTAGCAATTACATTTACTTTTCATAAGTATATTTAGAACCAAATACTTTAAGACTTTTACTCAAGTAGTATTTTCCTGGGTTACTTTCACTTTTACTTGAGAAACTTTCTATTAAGGTATCTAGACTTTTAATCAAGTATGACATTTGGGTACTTTTTTCCACCACTGCCACTAGGCATATGAAATGTCAGTTTTCTAGTTCCGACTAGTACTTGAACGTGGCATAAGTTCCTAGGCTAGTGGGCAAGTTAGCTGGTCCTGCTGTTGGACATACGTTCTGATGTCTCACCATGCAGGCTACGTTTTCTAATATGATTGGTCAACAACGGGCTTGAAAAATAGAGCAGAATCCTATTTTCTCTGCCTCGGCTGGCTGAGCAGCTTCCACTGAGCACCACTGATCATCCCGCCTGAATAGAGGCCTAAGCTTCATTGAAAATGAATGGGCCACCCTGTCCGCAGGCACTGTCTGTCAGAGGGTTTAGCCTTAAGATGCTTTTGGGAAACCGGGCCAAGGATGTTCATGCACAGTTTAGGGTAGCCAGGTTTTGTTTCATGTTTTTTTGCCCATTTTCTTTGACAAAAGTAGCCAGGTGCTTTGAATTACACAGTGTAGTGCTGCTGATTTTTTTTGTCATATTCAGGACAGATTAAAGCTAGAATCTGTAGTTGAAACAATGACAAAGCATTGACCCCACCTCAGTTTTGCTAAAATGCTGAGGGATGGGCCTGGAAAAATGTTAACTCTCAAATTCGACAGAGGTATGGATGCCTCTGTCTGACCATCCATGATATAAAAAATGTGAGTTTTAACCGGAGCAAAATATATATGGCTATGGTTTTAACCATGTTTTGAGGCTATACAGTGTTTGTTTACATTTACATTGTTTATTAATATTGGAGTAAAATACGCTTATATTTTGGGTTCTGATGGGTACGACAGTTGAACTAAGCTCACACGGCATTTAAGTTATATTCTTCAAGAATCAATGTGAATATATCATTAATTTATAAGTCCAAAAATTGAGCAACAAGGATTCTAACTTTAAGTGAAACTGTTTTAATAAGTCAGGACCCCAAGATTCAATAACGTAAAAAAAAAACACTCTGTAAACCCAGTCTCACCATGATGTGACATCACATTGTTTTATTGTCATTCATTGCAGTACAATATTTTACAGAAGGATGAGTAGAACACGTCCAGTACAATACAGAGCCGACATACAACAGAATCCAGACTCGGGAGAAAGAAGTGATAGCTACGGAAAAAGACTAATGGATGAATGGGCTTTGCTTAGTCTGAACATTCATTTTTCTTGATCCCTCAAGTCAGTCAATATGGAGCTCCGTCAATGACTAAGGCAATCTTGGAAAAGAAGTGTCTGAACAGTTTGGAGCTACTATTAAGACATGCATTGCAGACTACTAGACAACAGTAGCGCCACTCCGAGCATTCATACTTCTGTTCAAGGGAAACCCCTTTGAACAGACACAGACATATCTATGTACACCATATCCTACAGATAAATGACTGGGAGAAGCGCTTTCCCCAAGAGACTAGCTGATAAAAGGCTTGACATTTTAAGAGCAATGAGCATATTATGCAACATCTATACAGGAGTGTAATTGAAATAGGACCAGAGATTTACAGATAGCATAAGAACCAAAACGTCATATTGTTAACAGATGAAGATACACTGAGTGTACGAAACAATAGGAACACCATGACAGACTGACTAGGTGAATCCAGATGAAAGTTATGATCCTTTATTGATGTCACCTGTTAAATCCACTTCAATCAGTGTAGTTGAAGGTGAGGAAACAGGTTAAAGAAGGATTTTTAAGCCTTGAGACAACTGAGACATGGATTGTGTACGTGGGCCATTCAGGAGGTGAATGGGCAAGAGAAAATATTTAAGTGCCTTTGAACAGGGTATGGTAGTAGGTGACAGGTGCACTGGTTTAAGTGTGTTAAGAACTGCAACACTGCTGCGTTTTTCATGCTCAACAGTTTCCCATGTGTATCAAGAATGGTCCACCACCCAAAGGAGATCCAGCCAACTTGACACAACTGTGGGAAGCATTAGAGTCAACATGGGCCAGCATCCCTGTAGAATGCTTTCAACACCTTGTTGAATCTATGCCCCAACGAATTGAGGCAGTTCTAAGGGGCAAAAGGGGGTGCAACTCAATATTAGGAAGGTGCTCCTATTGTTTTGTACACTGTGTATACTGTTCAAGATTGATTAAGAAAAGTTGTTTTTCATATTTTTTTAAAACTTTAAAGCAATCAATAAATTACTAAATCCCACTGCAATAGATCTATTATTGACTTTTGCTTGCTTTAGAATGCATCGGACATCTGTGGACACTAACGCACAATTCAGCTTCAACCTCCAGAAGTATATAATGCTTTTTTTGTGTTGTGTACTATAGTAGTTATATCGTTCAGTAGAACAGTAATTAATTGCTTTCCCCAAAAAATATTCTGGGCTTTATTTATTTGAAACCCTTCACTATTCAACAAAACCCTCCATTCATAATCGCGTTCTCAAATGGCTCAATCGGAGTGGACTATATTCTATGTGTTTAGCTGATTTAGACATTCCTAGGGTACAAGCTGTGGCCCCTCAACACATTCACAAGCTGGTTTTCAGAATAAATGAGAAGTCTAGCATTCTGTTGACACCAACCCAATAGACTGAATCGTTGACTGTCAGGAGTTTTTGTCATTTCTGAAGTTGCGTTATGTTGCTGTGGCGTTATGTATTATGGGTTTTGTACATAGTGGGTTGCCATCACAGGCACTTTGCAAGTCTTTGGCTTACAGAACACTTTCACAGGGAAAACCCTTAAGAGCACTACAGGCTAAAAGAGAGGCATCATCTCATTGCTCGTTACTACTAATGCACGGAGAGTCATTCAGGCTAGCAAAGCACTGTTAGAATGCACTGCGAGTGTGTTTTGGAGACCATTATACACCATTAAAACGTCAACAGAACAAGGTCTGTTCAACGCTAATGCTGTTCATAGAACTAAGCAAAAATTATGAAGTTAACTTAAGTGTTAGCATGTTAACCATGGATGTTGGACGATTCTCATCTTTGTCACCAGATTTGCTCTCTAAGAGCTAGACATTTCTATGGTAGATATTGCTTGGGCTTATAAAACTAGGGAGCCTTTTTATTAAAAAAAAAAAAAAACGTTTTATAGATTATTTTCCAAAAACAACTTCCAAATGTACATTTCTGGAGTTATCAACTATTAATTAAAAGACTGTAAAATAACGTAAAAACATAGCTGTTTTATTGGTTCATCTTGAATGCACTACATCCATCCATTATTGGAAACACCTCTACTGGCAGTACAGTATAGTAGTGGCATTATGGATGATTACATCTTAAGGCATTACAGCCCTTTTAGGCAGGGGACTTATCAATCTTCCACTGCATTGTGGGAAGCTGAACACAGCCGGGTAAATCCATTTGAATTCAATCACTTTTTGACAGCATCTCTTTTGATTTAAACAAAACTTTCCATAAATGTTTGCCCATGGAAGAAGTGGTCAGAAAGAACAGATTTTCAGAAAGATTTAAAACAACAAATATTCCCATTCAAGTCAACATTCTCTGATGATCTTTGAAAGTTGACATTTTCACTTTATTCCCATTTTAGTACATTTTTCTGCCAAAACATAACACTCATCCTGTATGTAACCCTGTACCTTAGAGGCTGCTGCCCTATGTACATAGACATGGAATCACTGGTCACTTTAATAATGGCACACTAGTCACTTTAATCATGTTTACATATGTATATACTGTATTCTCTTATACTGTATTTTAGTTAATGCCACTCCGTCATTGCTCGTCCTAATATTTATATATTACTTAATTCCATTCTTTTACTTTTAGATTTGTGTGCATTGTTGTGAATTGTTAGATACTACTGCACTGTTGGAGCTAGGAACACAAGCATTTCACTACACCCGCAATAACATCTGCTAAATATGTGTATATGATTTTGATTTATTCAAGAGCATGTTGTGTCTCAACCGATGGCAGGCATAACACAAAACCTTAGATGATATAAAATAGGGTCTAAGTTACAACATATGCGAAAAGATAATTGACGTTAAAGGTAAAAAAAAAAAAGAAAAGACATTTGTATGTTTTTAGATTTTTGCCAGAAATGATAAAATATTTGACAACCCTGTTTGTATGCATTTAAATTATTTAAATTTCAACTGATAATTTTTTCCAGTGATGAAGACATGGATGTCTCATGGTATGGTGGAGTTTTCAAAATCAGTCAACTTTGAGCACCTTTATCACTTGAATGTCACTTTCTGAGCACTTCTACAATGGGCAAATATGTATGGCAGATTTTGTTCAAATCAAAAGGGGTGCTGTCAAAAAGTGATTGAATTCAAATGGATTTAACAAGCCATGATGCCTCTGTCATCCAACCGGGGATGCTTTCAGTCCCTCTCAGTCCTGGCCTATCCTAGCCCTCTTTGGGATGATCCACCAATCATCAGGCCCAGTCCCAATCACCACTCATCAGGCTCAATCCTTCAAACCCTCACTGGAGCCAGCCCCTCTGATCCTGGCTGAGTCATCCTGCCTTCTAGCCCCTGTCTTGCTCTGTTTGAGTGGTCAATGCCCGAGGCCCCTCTCTGTGGGCCAGCTTCCGTAGCGGCCCCTTCTCACTGTGTAATCCCAGAGGCCAGCGCTTTGCCCTTGTGTCTGGTGAGCGCGTCCTCAAGGAATCCTGCCAGCTTCCCACAGTCCTCCTGCATGGGGTTGGTTACACAGGGTTTGAGGTTAGAGGTTAGATCATTACAGGTTATTGCAAATGACTATGTCCGTTTGCAATAACATTAGGCGACAAGGATACCTACCTCACTTATGAAGGCGTAGTGAACAAGTTCATTGGCAAGGTCTTTGGAGCTGTCAGCTGAAAGATTCATACAAAATAGTTCAGCCTCATACCACGATATGTAACAAAAACATAATAATGGATATGAAAGTGTCCATTAGAACTCACTCGGAACGATGTCACAGCTAAGTTGTCGATGGAGCTTGTCTTCCATCTTAAGAAACAGAGAGAGCTAAGGAGAGGACAGGATAGAGGAATATATTTTATCTACACAGAATATACTTATCCCCCAAATGCAATGAGGATCAGAATGGATAAAAAATAAAAGTTGCGATGTAATGTCATGTTATGGCAACTCCAAAAGGCCACGTGACATGGGGGGGGGGGGGGGGGGGTTGTACACATTGACACCATTATTTAAATGAAGACGATAGTCAAACTCACATGAGTTTTGGTCCCTTCTTCATTTGACTCCAAGTTACAGTGCATTTGAATCACCTGCAACACACCATCAGACCAACCATCAGTTAGAGTGATACGCGTACTTTAACATGCACTATTCTCTTTAAAGCCCCCTTTGGACAGGACTAGTATTATTACAGACGTCGGTTATGTAATCATTATCTCAGCATGTGCATTATTTCAGAGGAAAATTGCACAGGATTCTTTTTTCATTTTTTTTCATTCAATTTAGTCTACGACGGCAGCCTGGAGTGGAGGTTTTTATATTCTAGACATGAAGATATTTCAACATCATGTCTAGACGATAATAAACTACAATTATAACTTGTGCTTAGCTGCCAAATATATACAGTAACAGTCAAAAGTTTGGACAAACCCACTCATACCAGGGAACATAGTAAAAATAAATAAAAACTCTTGAATGAGTAGGTGAGTCCAAACTTTTGAACGGTACTGTAGGTGTCTCCATAATATTTAAAGTGTAATTATAAGGATTATTTTAGCGATCCACGGTACACGTTCCTCCTAATAAAAACTTGAGCATCGGGACAGTATTTGCTTGAGATGATTGTATGGATGATAAACTTGCTATTTCCTAAAAGTTTAGCTCAGTGGGGAATCTGGGAATGCTCTGCTTTGTCATCTGTTGCCTAATTCATCAACAGCCAGGGTGTCACACCCTGACCTTAGAGATCCTTTTAATTCTCTATTTGGTTAGGTCAGGGTGTGACTAGGGTGGGTAATCTATGTTTTCTATTTCTTTTTTGGCCGGGTATGGTTCCCAATCAGAGGCAGCTGTCTATCGTTGTCTCTGATTGGGGATCATACTTAGGCAGCTTTTTCCCACCTGTAGTTTGTGGGATCTTGTTTTGGTAGTGTGCTGTTTAGCCCTACTAAACGTTACGTTTCGTTTGTATTTTTTCGGTGTTCATTTATTAAAGTAAGATGTACGCCTACCACGCTGCACCTTGATCCAATCCTTCCAACAACGAGCGTAACACAGGGTTTAATTAAATAAGATTATAGGCACAAACATTTTTTACCCCAGAACGTCCATTATTCCAGAGTACGATTCAGACAGGATTCGTTTTGTCCAAACATGCCCCCTGTAATTCGTTATTTTTTTCCTAGGCGTGATAATATTTCAACAAGTCCAGGCGATAACGGTCTACACTGACAACTCAAACCATATCAAACCATCTTTGAAATCGTGTCTGCATAATATTTGAATTGAGGAAGTGTGATCATAAATGAATTCCACAATAGACGTCCTAAATGCCCCCCATCCTTCAGATGTGAGCTAAACAGTGCACTTGCACTTGAGATGTGTTTTAAGGCGTTGAATGAGAAAGTGAACTTATCATTTCCAAAAGTTTAGGTAAGCTGTATGCTGCTTTGCCATCTATTAACAGCAAGGGTTACATAAAATTGTAACTTTTTTTTTTTACTTCGGCAATATGAAATTAATACGCACAAAACATATAAATAAAAGCATTCACTGTGAAAGTTGATACATGTAGGGCCTTCATATATAGGCTATGCGCAGCACTTTGTTCAATTTATTGAATCACATTGTTTTCCTGCTAAAATCATGAGCAACACCTTTTTTGTAATTATTACGTTATTACATAATTACGTTACCCGACTTCCACCAGTAAAATTAATCCTGTCCAAATAGGGCTTAACACACACAAACAAATAGACAGACAGACAGACACCTAACCCTCACCTTTCTGCTCTCTGTCTCTTGGGGCTCAGGGGTGGGGGACTTCGCCGTCTCCACCTGTTCGTGGGACAGGGATAGGGCACGGGGTACAGGGTGGGGGCGCGACGACGCAAAGTTCATGAGGGGGTATATTCCATTCCTGAAGAGGGATGAGTCAGAACGATGTCAGGGGCCACAAGGCCATCTCTTAATGACACCCTACACAAAGTCCATAAGAGGCAATGACCAAGGCAGCTCTTTAAGGCTGCATCCTAAATTGCACCGTATTCCCTATATAGTGCACTACTTTTGACCAGAGCCCAATGGGTGAATGGAATTAGCCCTTACTTGACGTCCTCCAGGAACTTGTCCAGCTCCAAAGGAGACACATGGGAATACTTGAGCTGAACGCCAGGCCGGTTGCCATGTTTGATTTCTGCCATTAGACCGTTGGGGTCAAAGGACTTGGTCTTCTCCTCCACACAGTTCTCTGGCAGCAGGTCTGCAAAGAAAGATGGGTAAGGGAGTGTTACATGGATGCCACACCAGTTTGGCATATAGCAAATCAAATCAAAAAACGTTTCCACTTCCATTGTAACAACAGACGTTCAAAGAAATCCCACAAAATCCAATAAAGGATTTCAGTATTTTTCAGTTGTCCCATAACAAAAAGGAAATAACACGTGGAAACATTTTCTCTCTCCCACACAAATGGCTAGCCTGGGTTGCATTTTGTTTGTGCCATCATGCCACTCCTTGTCATGCCAAACAGACTGGTGCCCAGGCAAAGAATTGGCAGTTGTCACTCCACAGATTGCATGCCATGTGCATTGGGGGCTTCAGAGATGGAGACACTCACACTGGTTGCTGATGAGGCAGTGGGCAGCCAGTAGCTTGAGGGAGTGAACCTCAAACAGCACGCGGTGGAAGAGGAGGTCATGGGCTGTGGGACGCTGCTTGGCCTCGTGACGCACACACGACTGGGTAAACTCCTGCAAGAGGGAGTGGAGGTCAAAGGTCAAAGCTATGTAGTGTATTAGTTAGGGTTTAATTAGTGTGTTGGTATCCTTTAAAATGTACATTCAATAAACTTGATTTCATAAGGTGTGGGTTTTAATCAAATGTGTTTTTGCACATTGGCCCACTCTGATGCTTTGCTATATTTGGGCCATGGATGGAAACATGAGTGAGACTGACTCTCATGAGGGGATCCTCCAGAGACTGGCCTGCGTTGGTGATGGCCTCCTTGGACACAACAGCATCTCCATTAGCCTGTATTTCCAGGACAGCCATCTATAAATAAATAAAGAGATTCCATTAAGAAATGAGCATGGGTGTATTATTGTGGTCTCATTGGTGTGATGGCCTCTGGGTGTGTGCTGGTATACAGTCTGTGTGATCTATTAGACTGAGATAGGACATGTGAACATATGAACACAACTCGAACGGCAATTTTTTTAAACTTTCGTTTATTTAGTAAATCTTTTTCTTAACTCTTATTTTTCTTAAAACTGCATTGTTGGTTAAGGGCTTGTAAGTAAGCATTTCACTGTAAGGTCTACACCTGTTGTATTCGGCGCATGTGACAAATACATTTTGATTTGATTTGATACAAAGAGGACAATGTAATCAGGGCTGTGGCGGTCATGAAATGTCAGCTGGTTATTGTCACGCAAAAGACTGCCGGTCTCATGGTAATTGGCCGTTAATTAACATAAACACGTTAAGCATCTCCAGCCCTCCACACATTCATGTGTGCCTGATGTGTCCCTTTGGAACATCTATATTTAAAAAAGTTGAATAAATCAATTTAATATACACCATCACAATAAATTCATTATTTATTTTAGGCAGGTATATAGAAACATTATGATATTAGTATTTATTATGCATTCCCATTCGCTGCTGCCAAGGCAGCAGCTACTCTTCCTGGGGTCCAGCAAAATGAAGGCAGTTATACAATTTATAAAACACTACAATACATTCACAACGGATTTCCCAACACATTAAGTGTGTGCCCTCAGGCCACTACTCTACTACCACATATCTACACCACAAAATGAATGTGTATGTGTGTGTATAGTGCGTATGTTATCGTGTGTGTGTATGCATGTGTCTGTGCCTGTGTCTCTTCACAGTCCCCGCTGTTCCATAAGGTGTATTTTATCAGTTTTTTAAATATAATTTTAAAGCTTGCATGAGTTACTTGATGTGGAATAGAGTTCCATGTAGTCGTGGCTCCCATAGTGTGACTCCCATTGTCTGTTCTGGACTTGGGGACTGTGAAGAGACCACTGGTGGCATATCTCGTGGGGTATGCATGGGTGCCAGAGCTGTGTGCCAGTAGTTCAAACAGACAGCTCGGTGCAACATTTCAATACCTCTCACAAATACAAGTAGTGATGAAGTCAATCTGTCCTCCACTTTAAGCCAGGAGAGATTGACATGGATATTATTAATGTTAGCGCTCTGTGTACATCCAAGGGCCAGCCGCGCTGCCCTGTTCTGAGCCAATTGAAATTTTTCTAATCCCCTCTTTGTGGCACCTGGCACATGACTGACTGAACAGTAGTCCAGGTCCGACAAAACTATGGCCTGTAGGACCTGCCTTGTTGATAGTGCTGTTAAGGCAGAGCAACACTTTATTATGGACAGACTTCTCCCCATTTTAGCTACCGAGTGGCGCAGCGCTCTAAGGCACTGCATCTCAGTGCAAGAGGCGTCACTGCAGTCCCTGGTTCGTATGCAGGCTGCATCACATTCGGCCGTGATTGGGAGTTCCATAGAGCGGCGCACAATTGGCCCAGCGTTGTACGGGTTTGGCCCGGGTTAGGCCGTCATTGTAAATAAGAATTTGTTCTTAACTGACTTGCACAGTTAAATAAAGGCTAAATAAAAATAAAAAATACTGTTGTATCAATATGTTTTGACCATGACAGTTTACAATCCAGGGTTACTCCAAGCAGTTTAGTCACCTCAAATATCATCCGTATGCACTCGGATAGCGAATGGAGGCTGCTTTCCCTCTGGTTGTTTTTCAATCTGGCTGGTTGGCTTCTCCGGTTATTTCACTCCATGCATAAACCACTGTTTGAGGAGCATGCAGCCTCTCACTGCATGACAGGTGATATTCTGCCCAAACTCTGTATGCCATGGCCTCTCCAACTCTGTTCCTGCAGCTACCCAGTGCTTAATTTGGAAAACCAAGCGAAATCTGTTCGGGAACATTGATAGTAACATGTTTTCACAATGAAACATATTTCATTAAACTGTTGACCTCCCCTCTCTCTGCACGCTGGAGAAAGGAATGAAGGAGAGAGAGAGGAGATGGAAACGCATGGTGGTGAGATATTTTGTAGCTAAAGGTCATTTCTCCGCCTATTAATTATGAAAATATTTAAAGAACGCCCTATTAGGCCCTACTATACTTTTAAAATGAAGTGCTTTGTAACACCAAAACTAGTGGCAACTGAGCTGCCACCAACTTAAAGGAGATGAAACCTTAACTTTCCTGGAGTATTGAAACACATCATCCTGAGATGTTTTGAAACATTACATGGTGTGTTGTAACACCACTTAATCAATTGTTGTGTGCCAGGAACTGGGAGCACTACCCAAAAAGATTGAAAACACTATTATGGTGTTTCAAATCCTGTCTAGTTGTAATGTCTGCTTCCAATTCACACACTCAAACATCCCCTGAACGCAGCTCACTCTCCAGATCCCAATCACCTGAACTCTGATCACCTGTTCACACACCTGTATGTCATTATCATACACTATTAAGTTCAGTTCTTTGCACCCCATCATTGTGAGGTATTGTTTGTTTTGTGACACACTTCTATTCGGAGCTCTGTTTTGCCCATAATATACTCCTCCCTTGTATGATAGTTTTTGCCTACCTCACTAACGACGCCTTTTGCCTATTCCCTGCCTGTACTTTAGCCTATCAGATTTCCTGTTATCAACCTATTGCCTGATCTCCCGGATGACGTTACTAGCCTTTTCCCTGCCTGTACTATTGCCTTTTTGGACCCCTGTGTATGACCTTCTGCCTGCCCCTGGATCCAGCTACATGCCTCCTCTTGTGGTCCTCTACAATAAACACCTGCTGCGCCCTGCGCTTCAAACCAGATCTCTGTCTCCCATCGTGTTCATTACACTTGTGCAGAATTAAATCACTTCTTCTGGAGTATTTTCATTGGTTCATGTATCTGATCATTTGCCAGTTTCACCCATTTTGGCAGGCATTGTTGAGCACAGTGCTCAAACCACCAGCAGTAACTGGAGGTTTTACAGTGTTGGGTTGTGAGAATATGAAATATACTTATTCATGTCACTGAGGGAGAGAGGGGAATGTATAACGTTTACATTCTGTCCGGATATGTTATTGTTAGCCATCAGGGATGCTATGGGAGGAGGAAAGACACCGTCTGGTACGAGTCAACATGACAGCCGTGAGTTGGGGAGGTCAGGTCAGATGAAGTGAGGAAGAACAGGTATCACTAAGGTTCTGTCTAGCAACAGAGATGCATTGGCTGTTCAGATGTGTAGGAGGAGGCTCAGCATAGGAGAAAGGTTAAATATCAGTGCTGGTGTGAATGTCTGTCTGACGCAGCTGTATTGACCTAATGGCCGAATAAACTTGGTTTAAGCTTTACTAATCGTCCGTGAGTTGTACTAGGTTAATTTAGAACCTAACAGTTGGCACTGCGAGCAGGGTTGCACCATGATTTATAGTCAAACCAGAGTCCAGATCAGTGGAGCAGGAGCTGGCAACAAACAAGGAAGGCACAGTTCCTACACCTGTTTCCACACATTTTGACATCTTGGGGAGATGAGATTCGTAGGCTGAACAATTATAGGATACAGACCTAGAAAGCCTGAGTTTATTCAGTAGGCCCATTGAGTTGTGACCGGTCGTAGCTTTAAAGAGAGTAAGTCCCGAGCAGGATAGATCCTGTGGAGGGTAAGTCTCGTAGCTTTAAAGATAGATCATGCGGAGGGCAAGTCTCGTAGCTTTTAAGAGAGTAAGTCCCAAGCAGGATAGATCCTGTGGAGGGTAAGTCTCGTAGCTTTAAAGAGAGTAAGTCCCGAGCAGGATAGATCCTGTGGAGGGTAAGTCCCGAGCAGGATAGTTCCTGTGGAGGGTAAGACTCGTAGCTTTAAAGAGAGGAAGTCCCGAGCAGGATAAATCCTGTGTAAGGTAAGTCTTGTAGGTAAAGGGTAAGTCCAAAGCAAGATAGTTCCTTTGGAGGGTAAATCTCTTAGAACCAGGGTAAGTCCCGAGCAGGATAGTTCCTGTGGAGTGTAAATCTCATAGAGAGAGGGTAAGTCCTGAACAGGGTGGTCCTTTGGAGGGTAAATCCCTCATTTAGTGGTTTATCAGCCAGACCTTGAAGGTCTCAGCCGGCAGTGGCCATGAGGCAGTATAGTGTGTGTGTGTGTGTGTGTGTGTGTGTGTGTGTGTGTGTGGTGTGTGTGTGTGTGTGTGTGTGTGTGTGTGTGTGGATGGATAAAGTGACATGCTTGTGTACTAGGATAAAAGGTTGTCATTTAGGGTTAGAAGAAAATAAATAAGATATCCTTAACGCTGTTGGATTTGGGTGTATTAGCAGTAGCAATAAAGCGAGGTTGGTTTCATGCCCTGTTGGGGTGGGGAACCATGACAGATTATGTGGAAATAGGAAGACAAATGTGAATAATTTTGGTAATGTGTGTTATCAACAACAGTGATATTTGAGGCGCAACACTGAAATAAGACATTAGGTCATATGTATTCTCCAGTAATACATTTGCAGACACTATAGTATTGGTTCTAATACAAAGTATTAGACTGTTCTCTCTGCTACCGCACGGCAAGCGGTACCTGAGCGCCAAGTCTAGGTCCAAGAGGCTTCTAAACAGCTTCTACCCCCAAGCCATAAGACTCCTGAACAGCTAATCAAATGGCTACCCAGACTATTTGCTTTGCCCCCCCCCCTTTACAACACTGCTACTCTCTGTTATTATCTGTGCATTACCACTTTAATAACTCTACTTACATGTACATATTACCTCAATTACCTCGACTGGCCGGTGCCCCCGCCCATTGGCTCTGTACTAGTACCCCCTGTATATAGTCTCGCTATTGTTATTTTACTGCAGCTCTTTAACTACTTGTTACTTTTATTTCTTATTCTTATTCGTATTTTTTAAACTGCATTGTTGGTTAGGGGCTTGTAAGTAAGAATTTCACTGTAAGGTCTACAACTGTTGTATTCGGCACATGTGACAAATACAATTTCATTTGATTTGATTGAGGAAGTTCTACACACTGCGAACAATTTCATTACCATGCCACTCGCGACAGTAAAAAAAGGACAAAGGAGGGTTGTAATGAGAAGAGTTATTACCGGCAATAAAAGGTCCGTGTTTATAAATGTACATTCTAACGGTGATGACGTGCTCTAGGTTGAGAAGCTCGAATTTGAGTGATAGACTCAAAGTAAAGCACTAAGGACTGTCATTCTAAATATGGGTTGGGTAATTTATAAAATGTTTAAGTTATGATTTGGATACAGCGAGAGAGAGTTGTTCTGAAACTGTGAGGGGTGGGGGCACTGATCAAATGTATTGGGCCTAGGGAGCCTCTAGAAACCTTATCTTTACGTGTCCTCCGACAGGGAGGTTATTAGAGAACTCACTGGAGGTTAGCTTGGGTCAATCGTTACGTTTTTCAGTTTTTACCATGTCATCAGAATTTTTATGTTAAATCGCATGAATACATATAGATTGCTGGATGATACGGTACAATTAATTGCATACAAGGCTCATAGTCTGTGTCTTGCGTTAACACCCAAGGATGAAAATGAAGGAGACGGGCATGGAGACCAGCATCACATGGGCATGGAACGTAACGGCTGAACGGTTCTGTCCCCAGTCCTAGTTTCATCAAGGGTGGTGTGAAATTATGAAACATGTATTTTCTCTTTTCCCTGTTTCAGTCAATATGTTTTTAGGTTTGGTGGAACATAAGAGTGATCATTGTTTCAGAGGAGGGACTGATGTATATTGACTAATTGATTTGAGAATCTTTTAGTATGTTTATAACTTTATGAATTGCATTAGGAGTAGTGACCATTGTGTTAAGGGTTAGATGGAATGATATATGTGCAAATATATCTGTAGCTGTAATGAATACGATGGGAGACAGAGAGCTGGTTTCAAGTGCAGGG
Organism: Salmo salar; assembly: GCF_965601325.2. Taxonomy (NCBI): domain Eukaryota; kingdom Metazoa; phylum Chordata; class Actinopteri; order Salmoniformes; family Salmonidae; genus Salmo; species Salmo salar. Next base: position 14,730,666 of record NC_138319.1, on the reverse strand, counting down.
TGCAGCAGGTGTTTACTGTAAAGGACCACAGGAGGAGGCAGGTAGCTGGGTCCAGGGGCAGGCAGAAGGTCATACAAAGAGGGTCCAAAAGGGCAACAGTACAGGCAGGGGAAAAGGCTAGTAACGTAGTCCGGGAAATCAGGCAAGAGGTTGATGACAGGAAATCCGGCAAAAGTACAGCCAGGGAATAGGTAAAAAGGCATCGTTAGTGAGGGTGGCCAAAACTATGATACACAGGAGGACTAATATGGGGAAAAAACAGAGCTCCGAATAGAAATATGTATCAAAACAAACAATACCTCACAATGATGGGGTGCAAAGAACTGAACTAAATAGAGTGTGTAAATGACATACAGGTGTGTGAACAGGTGATCAGAATTCAGGTAATTGGGATCTGGAGAGTGAGCTGCGTTCTGGGGATCTATGTGTTTGAGAGTGTGAGCTGAAAAGTGAGCTGCGTTCAGGGGATCTATGTGTTTGAGAGTGTGAGCTGAAAAGTGAGCTGCGTTCAGGGGATCTATGTGTTTGAGAGTGTGAGCTGAAAAGTGAGCTGCGTTCAGGGGATCTACGTGTTTGAGAGTGTGAGTTGGAAGCAGACGTTACAGTAGCAGGAGGCGAGGTATACATGAGGCCTGCGTTTGAGACAGAATGTTTACATAAGGCTGTTAAGTGGGATAGAATGTGACAGGGGTGGAGATCTGTGGGGGGGTCATAAATTAAGGTTGTGGTGATAGAGGGGTATCATTCCCAGAGACTATATATATTGTTACAGGAGATAGCTCGTAGGAGAGGGAGGACAGCTAACTGTGCACAATATAGGGACTATTATGAAGTTAAATTGAACGTTACACATACCCAGATCATGGTGAGAGTAGCAGAGATAGTGTTGGCATTTCAGACACTATTGTCAACTTTCAAGAAACCTGTGACTCAGAGTTTTGTTAGGTTGGATATTCTTCCAACATCATTCATCTCTTCCCCATTTATAACAGCCAGCGAACACTTGACAGATTCCATGCAGTAGTTATTCTCACGGCAGTCGCTGTAGGGACAGTAATTAAAGGAGGCTAAAGTAACAGCATGGAATTGAACTACGGCGCAAATGAGGGAGTTTGAGATATGCATCATTGGCAGTGTCAGTAGTAGCAGGGGTTACTTTAGTAGCATTGTTGGGATATCATGAGATAAGGACTCCTGACACATGGCCTGGTACCTGGTAACTGGCAGACCGATGCGAGTACCGGGGGCTGTTATTCACACGTCACAAATGAGTGATCTGGCCATAAGAGGAGAGTCTACGTTGTCCTGTTGTCAGGAAATGACCCACGCGTTGCAGTGTGTATATTCCCGGGTGAAAGCGGCACATGAAGAGCAGGAGATAACCGAGGGCACGGGCTGAACTCTGGAGATTGAGTGTACATGATTATACACCAGGCGGGGGTGTTGGGACAGCGTTGGTCTGGTCCACACACTACTCCTTACAGCACCTGCAGCGGTAAAGATCGTCATGTCTCTCCACGGTGGGATCACACTTCTCACGTGAAGTGAGGTCCAGCTGCATAATGGGTGAGCTTCAAGACGCCATGACGGAGGAAGCGGAGCTAAAGAGAGAGAAAGACTATATTCCACTGTAGACATACAGATGGGTTGGGTCTGGGAGCTACTTTAACCGCCATAGTTGGGTATGGGTTAGTTGCTTTATTGGTCGACGCATCATATAAAAGGATAGATGTTGGGGTAATTGTACACCGAACAACATTCTGAAGGCATTGATGTGAAAGCATACAGTGCTGAGTTACCTCAAGAGGATGTAGCGTTGATTAGGGCTGCGCACTTGCCTATCAGGTGACGTGCCTATCAGGTGGCAATGGAGGAAGAAGACGGGGAACAAAGTGAAAATGACATGGCTTGGGAACACCTCCCGGAGCCTGTGGCCAGAAAGGGGAAGACTGGGTGAAAGCTTGAGGAGGTTCTCTAGGGCCTTCATTTTTGTGGAATCCATCAGAAAAGTATCCTGGAGGCATAGAGTCAGGCAAAGAGAGAGTGGGAATTGTCACGTTATCAGATTTTGGATTTCTTTCCATATAGAATTATGCATAGTTTACCACCTTGTTAATACTGTTATGTTTTGTGTTTCTCGTTGCTTTTCAAGTCTTGTGCTATCAGGAGAAAGTTGAACTGGAAGAAGTCAACAGCTCCATCGGACTCGTTATTAGGTCAGATGAAGTGAGGAAGAACAGGTATCACTAAGGTTCTGTCTAGCAACAGAGATGCAATTCAGATATGGAGGCGAAGATTCAGCAAAGGAGAAAGGGTTAAATATCAGTGCTGGTGTGAATATGTCTTGTCTGATGCAGCTGTATTGACCCAATGGGCGAATAAACTTGGTTTAAGCTTTACTAATCATCCGTGAGTTTTACTAGGTTCATTTAGAACCTAACAACAACAAGCATGGCAGGATACTGCATTTGCCTCTACATTAAAAGTTGGCAATGTGGGAATGGGTGGTCTCATCCATGAACGCCATTTTCCCTGATGGTTTACATATCCGTTCATCATGATCCATTGCACCTCGTAACACAACAAGCTTCTTAATACTAATATAGAAGTATACTTTTCTTTCTTCATACATGCATACAACATTGTGTAAAATAATCATAGTCTAAAAATAAATAATTACCCACAATCCTCCAAAATCAGAGCAAGATAGGAAGTGTAAGGTGCTTAAAACCAAAGACTTCCAATGAGTTAAATCACTCAATTGTCTCTCGCTTTGGTTATTCTTATGAAAAAGATCCTTACATTTTGAGAAACATATTAAATTGGATTTATTCTTAAATGTTTTGGTAAAATGAAATGAACAAATCATTGAAACGACTTGCATTCATTTTTATTAAGTACATGTTGGCTGTTTCTTTTATCAATTTCAATTCACCCCAGAAATGTTTTTTTTTTTGCTGTGTGGTTGAGTGTGTAAAGCTCAGATTAAATTACAATTAAATATACCATTTTACTGCCCCAGAAGTAGGGGGTTCAATTCATGCTTCCGCCTGTCCCACTTTCACTCATTCTCTGTCTCCTCCTGTTTCTAATTTGTCTAAATAAAGCTATAACAAAATGAAGGTGTAATTTCACAAGAAAATATTCTCCATAGGCCCTTATCATCAATCAATATTTAGGCCATAAATCATTTGCATTTCTTAACAATTTGATTGTATGAGAGACACAGTCTGCAAAATAATATTTTGTGTGTTTTGATGCTGCCTTTTACATGTACTGAAAACCCCAAAAGGTGTTTTTTGTTTTCACAATACTTAAAAACACCAATATTCAGATTGAAGAACCAATTTGGGTGTTTGAGAGTACTTCTATTTTGTTTTAAAACCCTTTCTGTGTATCGTAACATTTATATTGGGTTTACATTCAAACACCCTCCAAACAAGTTCTCAGGTTAGAATTAATTATCACCTTCGAAAGCGCTGCCCATTTAGTTATGTTAGGCTTTGAAACAACATTTCAAGCTGTTGTTGAACTTCTTTCTTCAAATTGATCTATCACAGTGACGTGAGTTTTAAAAGTACGTTATTGTTTGACGATAAGTGTTTGATGTGCTTTTCGATTGGATTTCTATTGATGTCAGAGTGGTTTGAGGGACAATAGAGCCCTGAGTACCAGGCCATTAGGGTAGTTAGCGAGTTGGGTACTGCCAACGCATGTACAGAGTAGGGCTGTTGCGGTGACCGTATTACCGCCACACTGGCGGTCACTAGTCATGACGGCAGTCAAATTCCACATGACCGTTTAGTCACGGTAGTTAGGCTGCTCCAAGCTCTGATGCTGCTGATAGTCATTACTAGCCTACCAAACTTACTGCCTGGTACTCAGCACTCTATTGTCCCTCTAAACACTCTGAGATCAATGCGAATGTAATTGAAAATCTAATCAAGCACTTCATGAGAGCCCATGAGCTCATGTTGCGCTACATTTCTATATGCTATGCAATTGCGCAAGAAAGTTTGATGGCCTCTATTAAAAAGAGGAGGATCCCATCAGCTTTCTATAGGCTAGGCCTACTATATTTATTTCTCAACTTCCTAATATTAAGCACATTGCTTATCTTTACAAGAGCAGTATAGCCTACCTGGCTGGCATGAAAACTAACCATGGGAAAAGCGTCCTCCATTCGCTATTTAAGTGTATAGATGACATGTATTATTTCCCGCTGCTCCTGTTTCGAGACAGATGCATGATAATGGTCCATTCTAAATCAAAACAAATTTCACACATATATTATTTAGTATATGTAAAGACAAGATTAAATCAAGAATAGTCTGATGGGTGATAATATTAGCCTATCTCTTGTGAATGATATATTATCACTTGTGAATGGGGTCCAGCATAAGGCAAGAAACAATGCCTTTTTTTGCGACTTTTTCAAATCATAGTCACACCTCATGTAGCCTAGCCCATGTAGCCTAGCCTATATTTGGATAAGATTTGTATCACAACTAAATTGGCCAAATAACTTCTTAAAATGAAGCACATTAATCCGCTTTACAAGGGGTTTACAGCCTAACTGGCATACATAAGGAGCGATTGAGTTTCAAGTTTGGAGAAGATAATTTTCAACATAAAAATGCACCTTTATAATAAAATCATTACATGCATAATCACATTCGCGGTCACTTTTGATAATGGTGTTTTTCTGCTAATGGAACATTCTTGCTTATAACCTACTGCCATGTGCGCATTGCTACAGTTATAATGTGAAGAAATAGCCTAATAGTTTGTCAACATTTAAAACTAAATGTTTTTGGGATGCTAGTAGTTGTATTAATTTGGGATCTATCGCATCCTACAACTGTCCCAGACTATGTTTGGAATATTTATTTCTCGCACAGAATAGGTCTATTTATGTACTATGGACGATGGTAGATTGACATAGGCTAGCGCTTTTGCTGTTCGTTTGGCTGATGAAAAGTAAATGTGGACAGTTCTTCCAATATCTTCAATAAGCACCTCGGAATTGGATAAGGACGCACGCAGTTGCGTCCCCGATATGTCGGTCTTCACTTGTAGCCTGTGAGAAAGACCCGATCACGTTATGGAGAGCCATGTGAGTGAGAGGTGCTTCGGAGCACGCAGCACTCAGGGAGAAGGGCACAACGTAACACTCCGGGCCAAGGGCACAACGGTCACTGGTCGCAAAAGGCATGGATTTTTTTAGGGTGCATTATGGCCACACAAAGGGGATGCCAATTAAGCATATAGGAGTACCTTTTTTTTTTTACCGTTCAACACAGAATAGCCGCATGTGCGCAGTCCCTCAAATCGTTTGGAGAAAATATCCATTCAATTTTATTCATCTTTGTTCAATTGTATTCTTCATAATATAAAATAATGCCACGGAATTCTAAGTTATTTCGTGACCGCCACAGCCCTAGTCCAGAGTGCATAAAGGGAGATTACCGTAACTCAACGGTCACGTGGAATTTTACTGTGGTCATGACTCATGACTGCATGTGTGGCGGTAATACGGTCACCGCAACAGCCCTAAATGCAACACATAATGTTCATAACACATTTATAAACCATGGCAGCTGGATTCTCACCTCCAGAGCACAGATCCCGAAGGAGAAGATGTCAATAGCATAGTCATCCTCAGCCACTAGACATAAGAGAACAGTTGGAATCAATATGTAAGATAATGACTGTCTAGTCACAGCATGTTGAGAAATTCCATAGATGCGGTAAAGAGGTCAATGGAACGCAGACCATGGGGGATAGAAGGATGCTGTATTAGCACACATTCAACAAATCTGATCGAGGAAAGTGGATATTCGTCAAATCCGTCATGATTAATGTATTGTAACAGGTCCACAAATGGGGTTACTAAAGTCTGATTTGGATATATTTGGCTGTTTTCGCTGCATAACATTTACAAGTTGTATGCTAAATGCTAACTCCCGTTCCTATTAGCTGTTAGCATTGCTAGCATACAGAAATCGGTGGTCAATGTCTTTTTTTACCTGTAATGCAGTTGATTGATGACGATGACATGAACATGTATTGGGGTTGACATCCATACAAGCATTATACACAGATTTTCACCTCAACATAGTGTGAAATACACATATGTAACCTTTATTTAACTAGGCAAGTAACCTAAATGTAGGCTTAACTATAAACAATAGCTTAAATGTAGGCGTATTTTGCTGGGGGGCAATGAGGAGATTTGGGATCTTTCCCCAACGTGTTTCCATGGCATTTCTAAAGTTTTGGAGTTCCAATGACCTCTTTTCCCGCATCTATAGTGAAACTGGCAACCCATAAAAGCAAGAAAGGCCCATATTCATTCAAGCGTCTAGGATCAGTTTAGCCTCTTAGATCATAATGAATAAGATTACATGAATAAAAAGGACCTGATCCTAGAACAGCACCCCTACTCTGAGATGCTTTATGAATACGGGCCCAGACATAATAGATATAGAAATAGAGGAAGGCTCAGTAAAACACTCACAGCCATATTCAGGAGAGAAGAAGTGCAGGTTCCTCTGTTCGTCTCGGTTGGGGCGGACTTTACCATGAACACTGGCCTCCGGAAACACTAGGAGGGCAAGATAAGAAAATTTAACCCAGACACCAGACCACACAGAATATTGTGACATTCACTGAGAATAAGACATGCAGCACGTTATATGGTTTTTACCATTCACAAACAGCCGGTGCCATACTGTGGATAGAAAAGAGCAGAGTATCCAGTATTAACTTCAGTGGCATAGAACGACAACAACAATGACAATACACCTTCGGGTTTATTGTATTACACACCATGTATAGGAGTTTGCTAGCATGCAATGCTAACTGTTATTGCTACCATTTATTCAGATAAAGCTGTCAAGTCACAATTGAGTTGTTCCTAAAGGCCATGCCACGACAGGGTTAGATATATGTTAGGGTTAGGTTAAGGTTAGGTAGAAAGTCTTCACTGTATCAGACCTGAGCCAATCTTGATGAGGCCATTGTGTTGGATAAAGATGGTGTCACAGGTCAGGTTGCCATGGATAATGGGCGGTTCACAGGAGTGCAGGTAACTGGTGGTAAATAACACGGCAATCAAGTGACTGAACACTTTGGGTCTTCAATTCCAACTCTTGCCCCCCGGAAAACTACGGGACCATGATTAGTAGAATCCCGGGGCCACCCATATGTAAAATGTATGCACGCATGACTGTAAGTCACTTTGGCTAAAAGTGTCTGCTAAATGGTATGTATTATTATTATTATTATTATATTAATCAGATGTGTTACTGCTGGACTGGAACAAAAGCCTGCATAAACATTAGCTCTCCACGACAAGCGATGAAGCCCCCAGTCCTAGAGTAACAGTTCACACTGCCACTGAAAATAATAGTGGGGACGAGAATGTTATCAGTCTTACCTGAGGGCAGAGAGAATTTGGGTACACCATCGCTTCCAAGCCTGGAATACATAACAGAGGGAACTGCAGACACTTAAAAAGTGGGATATGATTGAAGTTTGCGAGGATAGAAAACGACTTCAGTATAATCCCCTAACGTCTGACCAGGGACGGGTTCAGTACAAGGTAGCAAAACATTTTGAAATGTACAAAGAAAATGTGTGTTTTTATTGGAAATATAGTGTTCATGTTGTACCTCCCTGTTTTAAGTGTTTGAAAACGTATAACTCACTGACTCGTGTCACAGCCAGCGGTCAGAAGTTATTTCCCCAATAGGAGAAAGACACTGACCTTGACATTCATGGTCTTATGGTTTTTCTTGGTTTTCTTGAGAAACTGCTTGAGGCTGCCTGAGGACATGTACTCTGTGATAAAGATGACCTGTCCAGCAGATAGCAGAAAGAGATACTATCAGGGTGCAGACCAAAGCAATCGATCCCAGTTCAGAGATACTGTCAGTGTGCAGACCAAACCAATAGATTCGGGTTTCAGAGATAAAGAGAGAGAGACATTTCCTAAGAGAATGAGTGAGAATGACAGGCCATAGAGATTGATCTAGATAGCAGACTTACCCGAGCGCCACTCTCTTTCATGTCCAGCCAGTACTTATGGAACTTGACTATATTTGGGTGCTCAACTTGCATCAGGTTCTCAAACATCTCTTTAATCTTCTCCTGAAAAAGAGATGGAGTGGGGAGAGGTTTAAGTACTTACGAGTAGCACAGATGGTTCGCCAAAATATGCACTTTTAAACCATTGGACTCGTACTTCCATTTGTGTGCTCGCTCTGGAGAATGGAAGTACATCGAATGGAACATACAGCCAGTGACAATAGAAACTCGCTCCGTGTCCCAAATGGCACCCTATTCCCTATATACACTGAGTATACCAAACATTAGGACCACCTTCCTAATATTGAGGTGCACCGCCCTTTGGGTGGTGGACCATTCTTGATACACGCGGGAAACTGTTGAGCGTGAAAAACCCAGAAGCGTTGCAGTTCTTGACACAAACCGGGTGCGCCTGGCACCTACTACCATACCCTGAATGGCAAACATACACAATCCATGTCTCATTTGTCTCAAGACTTAAAAATCCTTCTTTAACCTGTCTCCTCACCTTCATCTATACTGACTGAAGTAACAAGTGACATCAATAAGGGATCATAGCTTTCACCGAGATACACCTGGTCAGTCTATGTGATGGAAAGGCAGTGTTCTTAATGTCTTGAATACTCAGTGTAGTGCACTACTTTGACCAGAATCCTATGAGCCCTGGTCAAAAGTAGTGCACTATGTAGGGAATAGGGTGCTATTTGTGACAACCCCCCTGTCCAACTTTGACGTACCTCCTGTGCCTTGAAGACCTTCCTGTCAATGAAGAGCACCTCATTCCACACCACCTCGACTCCCTCCTCTGTGTCCATGGCCAGCGACGCGCTCTCAACACCGGGGACATTACCTTGACTGATCTGCAGGGGGAGACAAACACACATGAGAGATCTCACAAGCACCGCAGACGCTATAACTGAAGAGGAACAACCATAAATATGGCATGTGGGTTGTTGCAGACACAATTTACTACATGTAGCCGCTATCATGAATAATTGAGATGTTTCCGAATCAGCTCTGTATGGCCTCAAAAAACCTCACAGGAGATCTAGAATGACCCTGCATGGGTAAGATTCCCATCTATTTTGAAAAGCTATAGATCCCGATTTCAAATCCTAAATGGAGACCGGTTTTCATTCATTAAATGGACGGATATGGATCTTATGTAAAAAGCACTGATAACGTCTGACTACTAAAAACCTTATGCCCTGACCATCTGTGTCAGGATGATGTAAAAAGACAAGGGGGTGAGGATCAGAGATTCTGTCAGAGTGAAGAGATGGGATTAATGAAAGAGCGAGACAAGGGGGGGGATGGGACAAAGAGCAAAAGGCAGAGATTGGGAGTAGGGGATTGGGAGATGAGCGATGGAGAGAAAGAGAAATTGGGAGTGAGGGATTGGGAGAGGGTGAGCCAGAGGATGAGATAAAGACAGATGCAGAGCGTGAGGGAGGGAAAGATTTGTGAGAGATGGAGGGGGAGGGGGAGCCGGCTGCCGGGAGCATGTGCTGCTATCAGACTTATGAGGACACCGAGTCAGGGAAAAGGCCAGACTGACTCGGAGCGGAAACAGCGGCAGCACTTTTTTTGCGTCTGTGTTCCAGAGTCTGGCAGAGCTGACAGAGACAGACAAGCCCTGGGCTCCCATTCATTCCCCCTCAGATTAGCAGGAAGAATGCATTGACACAGCACTGAGATGACTGCTCAACCCAGAATACAACCAAAGAACAGTCAGTCACACACTGCAGCTCAACGCCTGAGCTAAACACACACAAGCTAACTTATCCCAATCTCTTTTCCCCTGATGGACAGATAACACCTAAAAGGCAAAAGAGCAACACATAGGTCAAACCTGTTCTTTACAGATACTGGTGGGCATCCTGCTCGTCTCTATGGAGACCGAAGAATTCTGAGCAGTAGAAAGAACATCCGTTACTATGACACCGTCACAAACAGCTACACATCTGGTGCAACATGCTTTTTCGTTTTGGGTGTCCTGTATTAAAGTTACTCGTTAAGTGTTCATAAGCAGTCAAGTTATGATTGAATTAACTATTAACGTATTGTTAAATAGTAATTACATAGAAGTAGCGCATTAGACATTTTCATAGGCGCCATTCACGAAATGAAAAAACTCACACAGTTATAAATGGACTAAAAATGGCCTCTTTCACCACGGTTAGTCAACAAGCCAACACCCAATCAACTGCCATAAATATACAGCCCAGATGACAGCAGCCTGCCACATTGGTATCCTACCAGGCTGCTTTGGCCCAAGTGAGGTTGCAACACGATGTGACCACACAATACGCTTTTAATATCACTGTTATGCCCCTGGCTAGAGCAAACCATTATCTGAGGTGTACACAGTACACACCCTATCCATTTCATAGTTAAAACATTATTGTAAACACTGTTGGCTTTGTCCACAACACAACCAGCTGTGAGGTTCCAATACTCTCCTACTCGAAGTACGGAGAGGCCTAATCGAGAGGGGCTGCAGTGGGGAGATCTCTCTCTCTCGCTCTCTTTGTTCTACTCCTACTCAGTGAGGTATGATAAACTGATTATGGGGCAATACAGGGCAGGAAGTAGGAACACAATGCTCTGACATAGTGACCCTAATGGAGAGCCAGGGCTGGCTGGGAATTCCCAGCTAAAGCATGTCTACTGGGGCTACACAGGGACTCATGTTTGGGTGCTGTTGTATATTTTCTCTGGGTGTTACGAAACAGTCAGGCCCCTGTGCTGGACTTGGCTCCCGGAGTGTTTGGTGGGGTGGAGGGGTAGGGTGCTCAGTCAGGGTAGGGTGAAACTAGTAAACAGCCTGTGATTGGCTGCCGAAGGGAGGTGGGTTAAGCGTGAGGAAGAGGTCGGTGGGTTCACGTCAAAACAACACAAACATCTACGTGAATGTTTTGCTGATCGGACAGATTATCAGATAACAGAGGTCATTTCGGTAAATCTGTCCGGAAGGCTTTCTGTTGTTTGGAAAATCTATTTAGTTTGATAGATTTACTACATGCTTGTTTATTTACATTAACTGTACCAGTCCATTTCCTGATTCTAATAAACAAGGAAACTGGTCAGCTACATTTTAGACAGCTTTGAGTTACGTTAGTATGGATAAAAAATTATGATCATGATCTCTCGGAAGTTGATTAAAAAAAAGACGATCTCGATAACATGAATTTTCATATTGTGCAGTTCAGGAGTAGGTCCTACCTCTATGTACAGGAATCCACAGACAGTCAGCCACAAGTAAGCCTTGGCGTGTGACTGTCTGAGCTCAAGTGATCAGCACAGATTACCCGCAATCCTCCGGCCCGGGGCGTTACCCCTAGGCCACACCGTTAATACACACTGTCCGTATGAGGTCAGGGGCTGTGCGTCCCCCGCGGACGTTGGTCTCCGAACCGCAGAGCTATGTCACAACGGGACACAGACTATCGCATCTCAGGGCTATGATTTATATATTATAGTAGGCATAAATAGGCTTGTGGAGGCCCATCTCTGGCTCCACTCCAAACCCTACATTAGGGCTGCCTCCCAAATGACAATCTAGTCCCTATAGCGCATTACTTTTGACCAGAACCATATGGCTACGGGCCCTGGTCAATAGTAGTGCACCAAAAGGGAAAGCGGGTGCCATTTGGGACGAAGTCCGGTTGACTAAAGATCTGATCTCAGACCTCCCTGGACATAGCCTGATTACAGATACACTCCTGGGAAACCCACCATTAGAGCCATCCTCAGTACACACAGAATGAGGAGGAGTAAAAGCTCATTCACACGTGGCACAAGGCCAGCATATTGTCTCTGTGTGTGTGTTAGAGACAGGGTGCTAGAATTAGTGCGGTGAGTCAGACAGAGAGGAGATAATGGAGGGAGGATTAGGGGAGAGGTGGAAGGGAGGATGTTAAAGGCCCTCTACAATGTGTCAGCTCGTCACTATCTATGGCCCTGCAGTGGGCATCTCTGTCTCTGTACTGACCTGTAGTCTCACTGTAGCAGAGAACAAATGAAAGAGTGCCGTTGTCTGAGGGAGAAACAATGTAAGCGTGTGGGTCCTGACAATAACAAAGCACTCAGTCTCCCCACTCTACCATGTTTCTCTAGCTCTCCGCCTCCTCCTACAACAATTTGAATACCAGATGACGAATCAGAGTAGGCCTACTGCACGACTACATTTAGTTACGTCAACTTAACATTAATAGTAGACTTGATACAGACCATTGAGACTGCTGCAGCCAGAAAATCTGCTTTACACCACACTGTGCGGTGCTGCCGTACAGTAGAGTATGTACATGAGGGAGTCTGTTTCCATGGTTTTCTGCCTTCTCTCTCTCTGAGGGTTGGCTGGGACCAAAGCAGAGCACGCATCAAAGAAGTGCCTCGACTCCTTTGCTACGAAGATGACTGTTGATGTGTGGCACACAGAACAGTGATTCCCAACGCCCTGGCAATGCAGATATAGAAGAATGGGTGGAGAGGTAGAGGAAGTTTGGCGCTCTTTTTGTTCTGCGATTCACTGGTTTTCCAACGAACAATTCAAGTGACATTCTTTACTTTGACAAATATAAAATAGTTTGTAATAATACTAAATGACTTCCATCACAACACTGCAAACCAAGGAATAACTTGAATGATATATGGAAAGTAAAACCATTTCCTAACATTGAATTTGTCATCGCTTAGCTCAGTCTCATTGTAAAGCTCATGTCCCTTCAGGAGGATTGGCCCATTGCCAGGACCTACTACCAATTACCAAGACCCACTACCAATTACCAAGACCCCCTGCCTTACTCGGTGACCTCACAATCTGGACAGGTCACTGCGAATTTAGTCTAATGGCCCATCCAAATAGAAGACTCTGTCCCTGTCAACTTCACGAAGAAATGGTATGGAGATAAGCTGACATCAAGTTTCACTTGTTAATTTCCTTAGAGGCCATGTCAAGAATGGAATGTAGGAGAGCAAGGCAGGCTGGGAGATCTTAAGTCCTGAGTCAGTAGTACCAAAGCTGTAACAAAACACTGAGCTGTTATTACACTCAAAACACACTGCATGATGGAGGAAGCCTTGTTGATGTTGCCTTGAGAGCTTGAGTGGGAAGTGGAGACCGCAAGATTCCTAATCATTCCCCAAATGGAAAACGGTCTATTTGTAACACCACTCAAATCAACTATTTGAAAACACACAACTTCTTAAGTGCTTGGACTTGCAATAACATGTTGCAAGAATGTTGACAGAACAGCCTTTCTGAGTTCTTTAAAAGGTTCCCAGAACATTTCATTAAGTTGTGGGTACATTACAAGAGATAGGTTCTCATAACACAAAATATGCACAGTTGTGAAGACATTCATACAATGTTTACATTAGATTGCACAGGACATTCCCTTAATGTTGTAAGAATGAAATATGTCAGTTTATGACAGTGAGAGACAGAATAACAACCAAAAAATCCAGAAAAACACATGTCAAAAATGTTATAAATCTCAGTTTGTTACCTGTATAAAAGACACCTGTCCACAGAAGCAATCAATCAATCAGATTCAAAACTCTCCACCATGGCCAAGACCAAAGAGCTCTCCACGGATGTCAGGGACAAGATTGTAGACCTACACAAGGCTGGAATGGGCTACAAGACCATCGCCAAGCAGCTTGGTGAGAAGGTGACAACAGTTGGTGCGATTATTCGCAAATGGAAGAAACACAAAAGAACTGTCAATCTCCCTCGGCCTGGGGCTCCATGCAAGATCTCACCTCGTGGAGTTGCAATGATCATGAGAACGGTGAGGAATCAGCCCAGAACTACACGGGAGGATCTTGGCAATGATCTCAAGGCAGCTGGGACCATAGTCACCAAGAAAACAATTGGTAACACACTACACCGTGAAGGACTGAAATCCTGCAGCGCCCACAAGGTCCCCCTGCTCAAGAAAGCACATATACATGCCTGTCTGAAGTTTGCCAATGAACATCTGAATGATTCAGAGGACAACTGGGTGAAAGTGTTGTGGTCAGATGAGACCAAAATGGAGCTCTTTGGCATCAACTCAACTCGCCGTGTTTGGAGGAGGAGGAATGCTGCCTATGACCCCAAGAACACCATCCCCACCGTCAAACATGGAGGTGGAAACATTATGCTTTGGGGGTGTTTTTCTGCTAAGGGGACAGGACAACTTCACCGCATCAAAGGGACGCTGGACGGGGCCATGTACCGTCAAATCTTGGGTGAGAACCTCCTTCCCTCAGCCAGGGAATTGAAAATGGGTCGTGGATGGGTATTCCAGCATGACAATGACCCAAAACACACGGCCAAGGCAACAAAGGAGTGGCTCAAGAAGAAGCACATTAAGGTCCTGGAGTGGCCTAGCCAGTCTCCAGACCTTAATCCCATAGAAAATCTGTGGAGGGAGCTGAAGGTTTGAGTTGCCAAACGTCAGCCTCGAAACCTTATTGACTTGGAGAAGATCTGCAAAGAGGAGTGGGACAAAATCCCTCCTGAGATGTGTGCAAACCTGGTGGCCAACTACAAGAAACGTCTGACCTCTGATTGCCAACAAGGGTTTTGCCACCAAGTACTAAGTCATGTTTTGTAGAGGGGTCAAATACTTATTTCCCTCATTAAAATGCAAATCATTTTATAACATTTTTGACATGCGTTTTTCTGGATTTTTTTGTTGTTATTCTGTCTCTCACTGTTCAAATAAACCTACCATTAAAATTATAGACTGACCATTTCTTTGTCAGTGGGCAAACTCAGCAGGGGATCAAATACTTTTTTCCCTCAGTGTACATTTTAACTTGTCTTGGAGGTCTTCAGAACAAAATATATTTAACAACATTTTCAGCATGCAAATTTGTAGTTCTTTAAAGTATAAGAAAGCAGATCGGAAAACACCCCCGTTATGTTTCTCTCAAGATTTGAGGACTGTATTGTAGGTGATATAGAGACACAATGCATTTTTATTTCATTCACAGGACATTTGAACAGCATTTAATCATACAAACACAAGCATAATTTTGACACGTCATTTGTTGACTATCTGCACGTGGGGTTTGAACCTGCAATATTTGGTTCCCAAGCCAAGTCTTTGGTTCCCAAGCACCACTAGGGAAGCTCTCGTATATCTTCTTTTTTCAGTATATAGCCATGGCAGTATGGTCAATCAAGAATTCCATGCTTCCTTTTTTAACCTTCTTAGACATAAGTAACCCAGGACAATACTGGTAACTGGGTTATTCACCATCACTTCCCCCATCCTCTTTATATGCTGCATACTTCCGGGTCCATATTTACAAAGTATCCAAGACTATGAGTGCTGATCTAATTTTTGCTTTTCTGATCATGACCATATAAAGTGTCTCAAAGTAAGAATTATATTGGGAACGTTTGACAGTCGACAGTTTTTGCGTTTTGGGAACATATCTTTTGTGATGTCCCCACAATGTTCCCACCAGACTCTTCCCAAAACCCTAATGAAACATTCTGGGAACCATTAAAGAACAGACGAAATGTGCTATGGGAACGTTCTTGGAACATCAGGTGAATGTTTTTTGCACCCTTAAAGAAACATAGCAGAATCATCCGCATCATTCCCTCTCTTTGTCCGCTGTCTCCAGTGTGTTGTGCTTCCTTTAGTACCAGAGTTACAAGATTACACTAGCCACATTGTCCTTGTTCCCCTTGTCTGCCTTGTGACAAAGCTCTGTATTTAGAGCGCCGGTGGGGGAGAGAGATGACTAAAACACAATCACATTCTAGAAGTTAAAAGTAATCTGGTCTACGATGTGATAAGCATTAGAACGAGTGTTGAACAGCCACTTTATATAAGCCAATCTGCTCAGTCTGGCGAAAAGGAGTCTTTGATCTCATCTCCACCTCTAAAAGAGATGTGGGTGTCTTCGTTTTCGCATATGATGTGTGTGCTTGTGTGTGTGTGTCTGAACATACCCGTGTGTGTGTGCTATTGTCTCTCACCTCTGGTTTATTCATGCGAAGGCCTTCCTTTCCATTCTAACACCTCAGTGCTCTACTGCTCACTAGACACATCCAGAACAGAGCACACCAATCTACGCAGCTTTTACTGCGGCCAAGAGGAAAATACTAAAGAAAAAGAAGGGTAGTATCTAGTTGATTCCTTTAAAGGGTAGACCTCTTGAGTTTGGACCGAAGAGATCAGGTGCTCTTAATTGATTGCAATCATCTAGGCCGACAAAAAGAGCACGGACCTAAACACAAACACTCTCGCACTCACAAACAGTCTGGCTAGAGCAGACTGCCGGTACAGTATGTGGATTAGCAAATAATGTTCACTATTGATGATTGTGTCTGATGTGGCATACACATTAAGCCCTTATCTGATTAAGTTATTAGAATATTTTGATTTATAGTCTCTACGTTGCTCTGAGATCCATCCTTCCCTGTGACTCGACCATATTAGGGATGATGAATTGGTGGTACCAGATAAGCACATTAGTCACCAGCACCAGGGCATGTGACAGAAACACAACTGTCGTCAAGAGACAATTTACAGAGAATAGGCTATAGGCATAACCTACTACAGACAGAAAACACCCTGCCTTATCACAGAGAAAAACCTAGAACCATGCTTGGCTTTCTTTGTGGAAGGCCATCGTGACAGGGACATTGCTCTTTTGTATAAGGGAGAGATACCGTATCAGAGGTTGGCGTATGTACTATTAAGACTAAACTCGGTGTTGATAACGAGGCCTAGGCTCGAGAGGGATAACTGGGCCCAAAATCTGTCTTCTCCAGCAAGTGGCGTTAATTTATTTATTTTTCACTCACCAAACGAGGAGTTTTTGTACGGAGGTCAATGAGAGAGTGTCGAATTTGGTCAACAAAAAAATGTAATGGCTTATTTGCTACGTGTGATTTATTTGATCGAATAGAAGTTTTGGAATGCTTAGGTTGTTACGAGCCACCTGACATCCCTGCAACTTTTACAAAAAACACTTTATATCGAAAATTGTGCCTGTTGTTCACACGCGTATCTGCCCTCTCATTGGCTAGAATGGTCCCACCTGATCTTGCCTCCTCCCGACTGCCTTCCATTTTTTAAAGCGGCCACTTGAGTATCTGGTCAATTTAATGGATAATCTGTGGTGCTCGTCAAGATTCCAAAATTGAGGTTTAGGTTGTCCTATGTGCTTTAATCAAGGATTCCATTTAGATTCCACAGACAAAACTAGGTGTTGATGATGATTAGGCTTCTGTTTGTGCTCATCAAGTCTAAAAAATGGAGGTTTAGATTGTTGCTCCTGCTGTGACAACTCAAGGGTAATGAGCTCTTTGAGCATATGTCGTTTTGAATGAAGCAAAAATTTCCCGAATCAAAGGGGTTTCATCGTTCCAGCCCCCACAGGATTCCCATATACCAAGTAATAGTGATAGGCATTCCGAGTCTTTTCGGTGAGCCGGATCTTTTGGCTCTGTTCACCTAAAAGAGACGTTTATTAGGCTCCCAAATGACACTTTGTTCAGAAGTCCTTCAATGTATGAAAAGTACAGTGTAACGCCGAAAAAAGTTGTCTATCATTATGAAGGATTGTGAAATGTGGACAACAAAAAAAACATGTCCCTGACGAAATTAGATTGCTTGCAACAAAAAAAAAATCCGATTTTGTTTTTACACATCGCAAAAAAGCGTGGATAGAATGAGGCTCTCTCCCCACTACCTACTGTTCCCGCAGTGAAGAATTACCATCTCCAGGGAATCTTTTAGAACTGATCTACAGATAATCGTTATCTGGAGCAACAAAAAAAGCTGTATGCAAATCAGGGTGCCAAATGAAAGGCTCTTTCACAGATTCAGTTCTCGATGTTCACCAAAAAGATCTGTTCAAAAAGAGCTGTTCGCGAACGACCCATCACTTCCAAGCACAATGGGAGATCTAAATATAAGAAGTCTGGAGTGGATTATTGCACACAAAATAAAAGTTTATTGGTCGCATACACAGATTTGCAGATTTTATCGCAGGTGCAGCGAAATGCTTACATTTCTGTGTTACCAGAGGACTTTAGCTCCACAGATAAATTATTAGACTGTATTAGTGATTTAAATACTTGGATGGCTCACAACTTCCTCCAGCTAAAGAGAGAAAATCGAGGTACTTATTATTGGAACCAAAGCACAGAGAGAGAATCGGGCAGTACATTTTAATTCACGGTTAAAGATAAAACACCAGGTAAAAAACCTAGGTGTCATTTTAGATTCTGAACTCAATTTCGAATCACCCATTAGGAATGTGACCAATATAGCTTTTTACCAGCTGAGGAACATTAACAAGGTTTCTATCTCAGGCTGATACAGAGACTCTCATCCATGCTTTTATTACAATCAGGCTTGGTTACTGTAATGCTCTCCTGTCTGGTCTACCCAAGGAAGCCATTGGTCAACTGCAAAACATACAGAATGCTGCAGCACGGGTACTGACCAAGACCAGACAGAGAGTATATATTATACCGGTTTTAATGTCTCTGCACTGGCTGCCTGTGAGTTTTAGAATACATTTTAAGGTTCTTCTATTGGTTTTTAAATCAATCCACGATTGTGCACCCCAATACATGTCAGACATGCTTTTAAGTTATGTACCCAGTAAGTCCCTCAGGTCCTCTGGCACTGGCCTTTTAACTATCCCAAAGCCTAGAACCAAGAGGCATGGAGAGGCAGCCTTTAGTTATTATGCCTCCTGCCTCTGGAATAGACCGAGAGAATCTCAGGGGGGCCGAAAAACACCTTTTTAGCTTTGCTGTTCCTTAGGGTGCTTTTAAATGTTTTTTATCCTCTAATGTCTCTTGTGCAGTAAATATTCCTGTTTTTATTTTCGCCGTTTTTTATTTATGTTTTTTCATGTAATTCATGTCTAAAATGTGTTATATAAACAAAGCTGGATTTGAACAGTGCAGTAATACCAATACAAAACACTATCCCAAAATATAAAAAAAAATAAAGAAATATCAGAACGAGCAATGTCAGAAACGTCCCTTTTTCAGGACCCTGTCTTTCAATGATAATTTGTAAAAATCCAAATACCTTCACAGATCTTCATTGTAAAGGGGTTAAACACTGTTTCCCATGCTTGTTCAATGAACCATAAACAATTAATGAACATGCACCTGCGGAACGGTCGTTAAGACACTAACAGCTTACAGCACACCTGTAATTGGGTAGGCAACTACGGTCACAGTTATGAAAACACTAAAGAGGCCTTTCTACTGACTCTGAAAAACACCAAAAGAAAGATGCAGAGGGTCCCTGCTCATCTTCGTGAACGTGCCTTAGGCGTGCTGCAAGGAGGCATGAGGACTGCAGATGTGGCCAGGGAAATAAATTACAACGCCCGTACTGTGAGACGCCTAAGACAGCGCTACAGGGAGACAGGACGGACAGCTGATCGTCCTCGCAGTGGCAGACCACGTGTACCTGCGGGACAGGTACAGGATGGCAACAACAACTGCCCGAGTTACACCAGGAACACACAATCCTTCCATCAGTGCTCAGACTGTCCGTAATAGGCTGAGAGAGGCTGGACTGAGGGCTTGTAGGCCTGTTGTAAGGCATGTCCTCACCAGACATCACAGGCAACAACGTCGCCTATGGGCACAAACCCACCGTCGCTGGACCAGACAGGACTGGCAAAAATCGGACTGAGCTTGTTGTCATTGCAGGCAATCTCATGTGGTACCCTTCCTGCAGGCTCATCCTGACATGACCCTCCAGCATGACAATGCCACCAGCCATACTGCTCGTTCTGTGCTTGATTTCCTGCAAGATAGGAATGTCAGTGTTCTGCCATGGCCAGCGAAGAGCCCGGATCTCAATCCTATTTAGCACGTCTGGGACCTGTTGGATCGGAGGGTGAGGGCTAGGGCCATTCCCCCGAGAAATGTCCGGGAACTTGCAGGTGCCTTGGTGGAAGAGTGGGGTAACATCTCACAGCAATAACTGGCAAATCGGGTGCAGTGCATGAGGAGGAGATGCACTGCAGTACTTAATGCAGCTGGTGGCCACACCAGATACTGACTATTACGTTTGATTTTGACCACCCCCCCCTTTTCAGGGACATGATTCCATTTCTGTTAGTCGCATGTCTGTGGAACTTGTTCAGTTTATGTCTCAGTTGTTGAATCTTATGTTCATTCAAATATTTGCACATGTTAAGTTTGCACTGTATATATATATATATATCTATACAGTGCAATCGGAAAGTATTCAGACCCCTTGACCTTTTCCCCAAAAATGTGACGTTACAGCTTTATTCTAAAACTGATTAAATTGTTTATTTCCCTCAATCTACACACAATACCCCATGATGACAAAGCAAAAACAGGTTTTTAGAAATTTTAGCAAATGTATTCAAAATTAAAAACAGAAATATAAAAGGCACAAATACAACATGTACATATGTATTCAGACTCTTTACTCAGTACTTTGTTGAAGCACCTTTGGCAGTGATTACAGCTTGAGTCTTCTTGGGTATGACGCTACAAGCTTGGCACACCTGTAATTGGGGAGTTTCTCACATTTTTCTCTGCAGATCCTCTTAAGTTCTGTCAGGTTGGCTGGGGAGCGTCGCTTCACAATGATTTTCCGGTCTCTCCAGAGATGTTCAATTGGGTTCAAGTCCAGGCTCTGGCCGGGACACTCTAGGACATTCCCGGATTTGTCCCGAAGCCACTCCTGCGTTGTCTTTTTATTTTATTTATGTATCCGTTATTTTACCAGGTAAGTTAACTGAGAACACGTTCTAATTTGCAGCAACGACCTGGGGAATAGTTACAGTGGAGAGGATGGGGATGAATGAGCCAATTGGAAACTGGAGATTATTAGGTGACCATGATGGTTTGAGGGCCAGATTGAGAATTTAGCCAGGACACCTGGCTGTGTGCTTAGGGTTGTTGTCCTGTTGGAAGGTGAACCTTTGCCCCAGTCTGAGGTCCTGAGCGCTCTGGAGCAGGTTTTCATCAAGGATCTCTCTGTACTTTGCTCCATTCATCTTTCCCTCGATCCTGACTAGTCTCCCAGTCCCTGCCACTGAAGAAAATCCCCACTGCATGATGCTGCCATCACCATGCTTCACCGTAGGGATGGTACCAGGTTTCCTCCAGACATGACGCTTGGCATTCAGGCATTCAATCTTGGTTTCATCAGACCAGAGAATCTTGTTTCTCATGGTGTGAGAGTCCTTTAGGTGCCTTTTGGCAAACTCCAAGCAGGCTGTCATGTGCCTTTTACTGAGGAGTGGCTTCCATCTGGTCACTCTACCATAAAGGCCTGAGTGCTGCCGAGATGGCTGTCCTTCTGGAAGGTTCTCCCATCTCCACAGAGGAACTCTGAAGCTCTGTCAAAGTCACTATTGGGTTCTTGGTCACCTCCCTGACCAAGGCCCTTCTCCCCTGATTGCTAAGTTTTGCCGGGCGGCCAGCTCTAGGAAGAGTCTTGATGGTTCCAAACTTCTTTAATTTAAGAATGATGGAGGCCATTGTGTTCTTGGGGACTTTCAAAGCTGCTGCCATTTTTTGGTACCCTTCCCCAGATCTTTGCAGACATTTTTTGGTACCCTTCCACAGATCTGTGCCTCAACACAATCCTGTCTCGGAGCTCTACGGACAATTCCTTCAACCTCATGGCTTGGTTTTGCTCTGACATGCACTGTCAACTATACACTACCGTTCAAAAGTTTGGGGTCACTTAGATATGTCCTTGTTTTTGAAAGAAAAGCAAATTTTCTGTCCATTAAAATAACATCAAATTGATCCGAAATACAGCGTAGATATTGTTAATGTTGTAAATGACTATTGTAGCTGGAAACCTCTTTTTATGGAATATCTACATAGGTGTACAAACCATCCTTTCAAAGCACTTCATGGCTACAGACGTGTAGTCATTTAGGCAGGTTATCTTGGTGTTCAGGGACTATGGTGGTCTGACCCTTTTTGATGGTTCATCTGAGGGCATAGCGGGATTTCTTATAAGCGTCTGGGATAGAGTCCCGCTCCTTGAAAGCAGCAGGTCAACCCTTAGCTCAGTGCAGATGTTGCTTGTAATCCATGGCTCCTCGGGATGAGCATTTTCTTGTTTGCTTATGGCTTTATACAGCTCGTTGAGTGCGGTCTTGGTGCCAGCATTGATTTGTGTTGGTCAATAGACAGCTACGAAAAATATAGATGATAACTCTCTTGGTAAATAGTGTGGTCTATAGCTTATCATGAGATACTCTACCTCAGGTGAGCAAAACCTCGAGACTTCCTTAATATTTGATTTTGCGCACCAGCTGCTATTGACAAATAGACACAGACCACCATTCCTTGTCTTGAACGGAGCTCATAGTCTTGAACGGAGCTTATCCATTTTATTCTCCAGCGATTAGACGTTGGCCAATAGGACGGATGGTAGAGGCGGGTTACCCACTCGCCGACGAATTCTCACAAGGCAACCGGACCTGCGTCCCCTGTATCGGCATATTTTCTTCATGCGAACGATGGGGATTTGGGCCCGGTCTAGTATATGGAGTAAATCCTTTGTGTCCGACTCGTTAAAAAAAATCTTTGCCCAGTTCGAGGTGAGTAATCGCTGTTCTGATATCCAGAAGTTATTTTCGGTCATAAGAGACGGTGGCAGAAACATGGTGGCAGAAACAACACGATAAAACACACAATAGCACAATTGGTTAGGAGCGCGTAAAACGGCAGCCATCTCCTCCGGCACCATTCTTCTCATGGTCAGTCTATGTCAGGGTGCACTTTCATTTCTTGGCCCTATCACTACACAGCTGATTCAAATAACAACTCATCATCAAGCTTTGATGATTTGAATCAGCTGTGTAGTGCTAGGGCAAAAACCAAAATGTGCACCCAGTGGGGTCCCAGGAAAGAGTTTGGGAAACCCTGGTCTATGTCATGGAAAGAGCAGGTGCTCTTAATGGTTTCCATACTCAGCCTATATTTAAGCAATAAGGCCCGAGGCGGTGTGGTGCTGTGATGTGATGTGGTTGGACTCAGTTGCAGAGAAGAGACCAGAGGAGGAATCAGTGGTTAAGGATAAACATAAATACTTTACTGATAAACAGTAGCCGCAGGATCACAGTACACTGGGGAAAAACAACAAACAATAAGTCTCAAAAACTCACTCAGGAACACAGACACACAATTCAAGCTTCTGCAAAGGAAACCAGAAAACACACCTTTTAACAGGGAAATCATAATGGGTGAATAGGACACACCTGAGTGTCATTCATTTCTCTCGGACGGTCTATGCCGCCCTCTGGTGACAGGTGGAACCATGACAGGTACAGTATATGGCCAATATACCACGGCTAAGGGCTGTTCTTAGGCAATATGCGGTGTACCTGGATACAGCCCTTAGCTGTGGTATATTGGCAATATACCACAGACACCCGAGGTGCCTTATTGCTGTCATAAACTGGTTATCAATGTAATGAGAGCAGTAAAAATAAATGTTTTGTCATACCCATGGTTTACGGTCTGATATATAACGGCTTCCGGCCAATCAACATTCAGGGCTCGAACCACCCAGCTTGTTTCACACATTCTTCAACTTCAACGAGCATGACTCCAATGATTAAAGAATGTCATGCATAGGGGATTTATGAAGATCAATGTGACTGTCATCCTCTAACAGGCCAGTTGCAACGCAACATTATGGAGATCATGGGTACGGCATACCACTTTTAGCTGTATTCCCAAATCACCACTCAGAGTGAGGAACTAGATCTTCCACTAATGCAGACAACAATACTAAATCAAATGGATGTTTATACTTTCCAAGACATCATTTCATGGGAGAATCCGAAGCAGGGCCTCCATTTTAATTATTATCTTTGGGTGGAAATCTGGTCCTTTCAGGCAAATACATTAATTTGCACCTCTACAATGCTGGCAGCAGCCAGTCGTGAGAATAAAAAACATTAAAATGGCAGGTTTACAAAACAAAGATGGAGAGTGTTAAAAAATGTGTCATTTTTGGTGAACAAAAACAGTCCAATTCCAGGAAGAAGGATTGGAACTGGGTGAGACTTTTTCACAACACAGTCAGTCAGTCAGTCGGTCGGGCAGCTGGGCTAACGGGATGTGTGTTTGCTTTGACCTGAATCTGGCACCTGTCCCACTCCTTCAAAACATCTGGGATTGACTTGGTTCCCGGAGATGCTTATTAGAGCCTGGCAAAGTCCACCCATGTATTAAAGTTCTCCATAAAGAGGGGTAATTGCTGCCCACTGGATTACCCAATTCATGCTTGTAATCACACATTCTGCTTGTTTAAAGGGCTACGGCAGAACCAGAGAGGAGGAACAACAGGGTCTCAGTCTGAACCTCCTGCAAAACCTCAGATGTCGAACAAGTTCAGCACTGTGCCAGGAAGAGTAAGTAAGAGGTAACACGGGGTGAAAGCTAACAGCTTGGCTTGATTTGGCCAGTTTAGCAAAGACATAGTTTGCTCTATTTGACACATAAAGGCTTCTGCATGTTTCGGTTTGGCTAGCGCCTAGCCAAAAGAGTGTGCTCGCATACTCCCTTGAAAGACCTTTGCCTGAAAAATGAGAAAAAGCCGCAATAGTGCTGTTTGTCCATCTTAAGATGCCATAGGCAGTATACATTTCAACAAAATAGTCAGAACTGAATGTCGGACACATCCAATGTGCATTATCTCACACCTAGAGAAGATTGTAAAAGGTCGGCACAATATCTGGTAAGGGATGGAATGTGCTTAACTCTTATTCTCTTAATCTATTAAATTAAAGATGAACAAAAGGTGAGCACTCAATTTCTCTTAACACGTCTTTAAATAGACCACAAATATCTGAGTGTGTCTAGGGCAATAGTTAACTTTACATATTGTTCTTTTTCATAAGGTTGTAATTAGTTAAGTGGTTGGTGTTGAGCTTGTTAAGTTGACCCCATGCAGAGAAAGAGGGAGAAGAAAAGGGAAGGGGAAAACGAGGGAGCGAAAGAGAGACACAGTGAAGGGAGAGAGTGTCCTTTGGCAGTGTAGTGTTCGTGCTCATGATTGACAGGTATCTGTTGTATCTCTCTTACCCAGGGACTCCAGGGTGGCAGTGTGATGACTGAGTGACACACTGGACTGACAGCTGGGAGTCTGACTGGCTCTTTGGCAACGACTTCAGATTGTGTGATAGAGGAATGTCCATTCAATTAGGATAATGAGAAGACAAAGCAGGATCGAAGTGTCTGTGCAAGCACGGGCCAAGGTACACCACATGACCAAAAGTATGTTGACACCTGCTCGTCGAACATCTCATTCCAAAATCATGGCCATTAAAATGGAGTTGGTCCCCACTTTGCTGCTATAACAGCCTCCACTCTTTTGGGAAGACTTTCCACTAGATGGCCAGAAACAAATACCTTTCTTCTGAAACTCGTCAGTCTATTATTGTTCTGAGAAATGAAAGCTATTCCATGTGAGAAATTGCCAAGAAACTGAAGATCTCGTACAATGCTGTGTACTACTCCCTTCACAGAACAGTGCAAACTGGCTCTAACCAGAATAGAAAGAGGAGTGGGAAGACCCAATGCACAACTGAGCAAGATGACAAGAACATTACAGTGTCTAGTTTGAGAAACAGACGACTCACAAGTCCTCAACTGGCAGTTTCATTAAATAGTATCCGCAAAACACCAATCTCAAACTCAACAGTGAAAAGGTGACTCCGGGATGCTGGCCTTCTAGGCAGAGTTGCAAAGAAAAAGACATATCTCAGACTGGCCAATAAAAATAAAAGATTAAGATGGGCAAAAGAACACAGACACTGGACAGAGAACTCTGCCTAGAGGGCCGATGACTAGGGTGGCTGGAGTTTTTGGCAAATTTTAGGGCCTTCCTCTGAGACCGCCTGGTATAGAGGTCCTGGATGGCAGGAAGCTCGACCCCAGTGATGTACTGGGCCGTACACACTACCCTCTGTAGTGCCTTGCGGTCGGAGGCCGAGCAGTTTCCATACCAGGCGGTGATGCAACCAGTCAGGATGCTCTCGATGGTGCAGCTGTAGAACTTTTTGAGGATCTGAGGATCCATGTCAAATCTTTTCAGTCTCCTGAGGGGGAATAGGCATTGTCGTGCCCTCTTCACGACTGTCTTGGTGTGTTTGGACCATAATAGTTTGTTGGTGATGTGGACACCAAGGAACTTGAAGCTCTCAACATGCTCCACTGCAGCCCCATTGATGAGAATGGGGGTGTGCTCTGCCCTCCTTTTCCTGTAGTCCACGATCATCTCCTTTGTCTTGATCACATTAACCTGTTGAGGACAGATGTTCCGCTAGCGGACAGCCAATGGCATCGCACGGGGCGAAATACAAAACCAACTAAAATACCACAATTCAATTTTCTCAAACAATCAACTATTTTACACCATTTTAAAGATAAGACTCTCGTTAATCTAACCACATTGTCCGATTTCAAAAAGGCTTTACAGCGAAAGCAAAACATTACATTATGTTAGGAGAGTACATAGACACAAATAATCACACAGCCATTTTCCAAGCAAGCATATATGTCACATAAACCCAAACCACAGCTAAATGCAGCACTAACCTTTGATGATCTTCATCAGATGACACTCCTAGGACATTATGTTATACAATACATGCATGTTTTGTTCAATCAAGTTCATATTTATATCAAAAAACTGCTTTTTACATTAGCATGTGATGTTAAGAACTAGCATACCCACCGAAAACTTCCGGTGAATTTACTAAATTACTCATGATAAACGTTGACAAAATACATAACAATTATTTTAAGAATTATAGATACAGAACTCCTTTATGCAATCGCTATGTCCGATTTTAAAATAGCTTTTCGGCGAAAGCACATTTTGCAATATTCTGAGTACATAGCTCGGCCATCACGGCTAGCTATTTTGACATCCGCCAACTTCGGGGTCACCTAAACTCAGAATTACTATTAGAAAAATTGGATTACCTTTGCTGTTCTTCGTCAGAATGCACTCCCAGGACTTCTACTTCATCTCCAGTCTCACTGTCCCCAGGCTGACCACTTACAAACTCTGCTCCTATACTTTGCCCAGAGACAGCAGACACCCCATTCCACTTTCTGGCGGCTTTAGAGAGCCAATGGAAGCCTTAGAAAGTGTCACGTAACAGCACAGATGCTGTAATGTCGATTGAGATGCAACAGAAGGACAACAAATTGTCAGACAGGGCACTTCCTGCATGGAATCTTCTCAGGTTTTGGCCTGCCATATGAGTTCTGTTATACTCACAGACACCATTCAAACAGTTTTCGAAACTTTAGAGTGTTTTCTATCCAAATCTACTAATTATATGCATATTCTAGTTTCTGGGCAGGGGTAGTAACCAGATTAAATTGGGTACGTTTTTTATCCGGCCGTGAAAATACTGCCCCCTATCCCAAAGAAGTTAAGGGAGAGGTTGTTGTCCTGGCACCATACTACCAGGTCTCTGACCTCCTCCCTATAAGTTCTCTCATCGTTGTCGGTGATCAGGCCTACCACAGTTGTGTCGTCGGCAAACTTAATGGTGGTGTTGGAGTTGTGCTTGGCCAAGCAGTAATGGGTGAACAGGGAGTACAGGAGGGGACTAAGCACACACACCTGAGGGGCCCCAGTGTTGAGGATCAGCGTTGCAGATGTGTTGTTGCCTACCCTTACCAGCTGGGTGCGGCCCGTCAGTAAGTCCAGGATCCAGTTGCAGAGGGAGGTGTTTAGTACTAGGGTCCTTAGCTTAGTGATGAGCTTTGAGGGCACTCTGGTGTTGAACGCTGAGCTATAGACAATGAACAACATTCTCATGTTGGTGTTCCTTTTGTCCAGGTGGGAAAGGGCAGTGTTGAGTGCAATAGAGATTGCGTCATCTGTGGATCTGTTGGGGAGGTATGTAAATTGTAGTGGGTCTAGGGTTTCTGGGATGATGTTGTTGATGTGAGACATGACCATCCTTTCAAATCACTTCATGGCTACAGACGTGTAGTCATTTAGGCAGGTTATCTTGGTGTTCTTGGGCACAGGGACTGTGGTGGTCTGCTTGAAACATGTAGGTATTACAGACTCGGCCAGGGACAGGTAGAAAATGTCAGTGAAGACACTTGCCAGTTTGTCAGTGCAAGCTCGGAGTACACGTCCTGGTAATCCGTCTGGCCCTGCGGCCTTGTGAATGTTGACCTGCTTAAATGTCTTACTCACATCGGCTACGGCGAGCGT
The DNA here is from genome assembly GCF_965601325.2 of Salmo salar. NCBI lineage: Eukaryota > Metazoa > Chordata > Actinopteri > Salmoniformes > Salmonidae > Salmo > Salmo salar. The sequence goes on along the minus strand of NC_138319.1, from coordinate 14,702,323 downwards.
GATCACACAGTCATCCGGAACAGCTGGTGCTCTCATGCATGCTTCAGTGTTGCTTGCCTCGAAGAGCACATAGAAGTAATTTAGCTCGCCTGGTAGGCTTGTGTCATTGGGCAGCTCGCGGCTGGGCTTCCCTTTGTAGTCTGTAATAGTTTGCAAGCCCTGCAAACATTGGAACATTGCTGTGGAACATTGGAACATTGCTGTGAGGACTTGTTTCTATTCAGCCACAAGAGCATTAGTGAGGTCGGGCACTGATGTTGGGCGATTAGGCCTGGCTTGCAGTCGGCGTTCCAATTCATCCCAAAGGTGTTCGATGGGGTTGAGGTCAGGGCGACTGTGCAGGCCAGTCAAGTTCTTCCACACCGATCTCAACAAACAATTTCTGTATGGACCTCGCTTTGTGCACAGGGGCATTGTCATGCTGAAACAGCAAAGGGCCTTCTCCAAACTGTTGCCACAAAGTTGGAAGCACAGAATTTTCTAGAACGTCATTGTATGCTGTAGCGTTAAGATTTCCCTTCACTAGAACTAAGGGGCTTAGCTCGAACCATGAAAAACAGCCCCAGAGAATGCTTTTCCACTGCTCCAGTGTCCAATGGCGGCGAGCATTACACCACTCCAGCCGAAGCTTGGCATTGCACATGGTGATCTTAGGCTTGTGTGTGGCTACTCGGCCATGGAAACTCATTTCATGAAGTCCCAAAAAACAGTTACTGTGCTGACCTTGCTTCCAGAGGCAGTTTGGAACTCAGTAGTGAGTGTTGCAATTGAGGTTCAGACGATTTTCACGTGCTCCTCGCTTCAGCACTCAGCGGTCCCATTCTGTGAGCTTGTGTGGCCTACCACTTCATGGCGGAGCCGTTGTTGCTCCTAGACGTTTCGACTTCACAGCACTTACTGTTGACCGGGGCAGCTCTAGCAGGGCAGAAATTTGATGAACTGACTTGTTGGAAAGGTCGCATCCTATGACTGTGCCACGTTGAAAGCCACTGAGCTCTTCACTATGGCCATTTTATTGCCAATGTTTGTATATGGAGATTGCATGACCATGTGCTCCAAATAGCCGAATCCACTAATTTGACGGTGTCCACATACTTTTGTATATATAGTGTATTTACTACAATCACTCTTTAATACATATCCAATGCCACTTCCCCTGAGCTGTCCACAAAGACAGCCTACTGCACTAGTAAAGCTATGTCTCATAAGCTCATAGCAGGAGGCCATTCACAGAAGCCAGAGCCATGTTAAATTCATGAAGAGTCGATCGGTGTTGAGTCACATTTTATTTTTCTCTGGCCCCTGCATGCAAAAGACCTGCTTACTTCTCGCCAGGCTGCTGAAACAAGAATGAGATGCATTCAAATTTGTAAATGCAAATCTCCTATAATCCCTTAAGCATGGAGGACAGGAGTTATTTTTATTGAGGCGGTGGTGAGATTTCTTCCGCCATGGTAATGATTATGCACAATAATGCGAGAGAGCATATGAACTTGGGAGGGTTCTGAGGGATTGACAGGTAAATAATAAGGTTAGATGTTCATTGATCACATCCCTGACCTAAAACTCTTCTGGTAGTTTCACATTTGCCTTGCTTTGGGTTTAGGTAAAGAAGCCTAAACCTCTAACAAAATGCCTCTTGGGCTAAGGTTGCATGACATCTCTAGTTTTTGGAAAGTCTGGTTTTAGTCTGAGGAAAAAAGTATTTGAAGTAGGAATGTTAATGTTTTGTTGGCCTCATGACCTTGCTCCTTCCTGTAGGCCCCTTAATCCTCTCATGCTGCTGGTTGGGGGGAGGAGGATGACCTTTGGGTTCAATAATGAGACCGCAAGGCTGTTATTCTTCGGGCTTGTAATAGTTTTGACCCCGTTGCTATGCTTTGAGGCATCTTGGCTACACAATTGCACATACTGTATCTTCAGTCTATAGAGCACTTATAGGCGAATACAGTATATCCTAGACTGTCACCACACCACTATACGTCAAATGCGACTGAGAGCTTCCAACACAGCGAAGCAGAACACATCGAGCACTTATCCTCGCGTTTGCCCAACACTGTGAGTCAAAACCTGAATTTGACAAAGAGACTCATACAGCTGTGAATCAGCTGCGAGCTGTTGCTCAAAACCAGAATTCCTCATAAAACTACAGGAGCAAATGCCTTACATGAGTCATGGCATTTATTCTCTCAGACACTGCGCAAATGACTAAAAGCAACTTTTAAAGAGAGAGGCGCCATTTCCTTTGCATCGAACAAGATGGATATTAATATTTAATGCAGAATAGGAAAATGGAGGCCAATTGAAAAAGCTCTACTTCTCCCTACTCTCAATGAGAAACGCATCATGCTTTAAATTATGCAAATCTTAACGGCTCTGTCAGTAGTACTATGCACTTTCCAGATGTATCTCTAGTACTCAACATGAACATGTCAGAATGAATGAAGAAGTAGGGAGAATGCTAATCAAATCAGCCATACAAAACAGGGCTAAAATCAACATTTCGCCACTCAGACGGCTATAGGCCAAAGAGTAACGCTTGAGTTTTGACATTGAGAATTGTTACACACCGGTGGCACTCTCAAACTGCGTAGTGACACTGTGGCATGGATCCAAGGTGGCAGGGAAGTCATGACATTTAGACAACGGTAACATCTACGGAGGAGGCGTGCAGGAGGCGTCAGCCATTCCTCAAAGATTTCTTCCCACGCCAGATCCCTTGTCAGAGGGAGCGCGAGAATGAGAAGACTCAAGAGGAAAACGGTGACGGATACCGCACTGTATACGATGGCCCTAAAGGACCTCATCAATGAACGCTCTCACATGTTGTCAATGGCTTAATAAAGTCCTCTGTTACCATACAGATGTCCATACTCATGACCTACCAAGGTAATATAGGCCTAATCAGTTCAGACATTTACACTAGCACAAAAGTAGTATCCATCAGTGCAACATATCAAGCATTACAAGTGAAAACAGTTGAAAATTGCAGCATTTTTTTCAAACAAGAGGATCACCGCCCCTGTTAACGACAGACTCGAATTGGTTGTGTTGGACACCATCTGGTCTGTTGTTTGCTTTCACGGAGCTCCTGCCTCGTTCAGATCTCGGCCCCATGACACTGGGCGATATGGGTTCACACCGTGTCCTGGCAACATGATCTATCCACACTACTGCACCTGACAGACACTATTCTTAGCCCAGGCCAGGAAGACCTTTCTCTTTCTCCCGTTGCACTCCTCTTGGTACTCCAGGGTCATGTTCATTCGGCAACCAACGGGGGGGGGGAAAAAAGACTGAACCAGGGTGGGACTACATGGACTTGTCTAATGAGAAATGCTCATTTGCGTTTTCCATTGCAAAACATTTTACATTGTGTGCCCTAATGTACACAACCCAGGCTGCAGTGGAGAGAGACTGGGCTGGGGCCGTTAGTGGACTTGGTTTAGGCACAGCAGGCAGCCAGCCACTCCAAGTCTTCCCTACCAGGTGGCCAGAGGGTAAATAATACCTGGAAATGCCATGCGCTGTGCTGTGTGCAAGGCTGACAGCCTATTGTAGACACTGACTGGCAGTTGTTTGGATTACATCTTTTGTTTCTGCTACCTGACATCAGACAGTAATAGGGCCACTTAAGAAGATTGATCACCAATGTCAGTTATTTCATGAACGCTTTTTTAGCGTTAATTAGCACCTCTGAACTATCCATCTGTGTTTGCTAGAGTATGAATGTGCATGTCAGCATATCTTCTATATGTTTGTTTCAAAGGCAAACACTCCGTCACTTCGTGAAAGTTTATGACCAAAGGCTGAGATAAACTGATTTGTGTGGCAACAATGTTTAATTATTAGTTAGGAGAATGTTTAAAAGCCACCGACAGATCAATTCGATACTGTATCTGGAGTGATGTGAATATTAACTAGTGTGGTAAAATGCAGAGTTGGAAATAGGATTACTGTACAATCGTACTAGCATACTAGCTGCTGGTGTAACAAACTACTCTCATGTCTGGCAGACCCATAAAAGGAGGGCCATAAAACACGGTCTTCACAACCAACAAAGGTAAATTACAGTGGGGGTGTGAAATTATTGACACCCTTAATAAAGATGAGCAAAAATGACTATATAAAATAAATAATTCAATTACTGAGCTATATTGTATGCTCCAAAGAATTAGGAAATTATATTATTTTATACTAATACAATTGCTCAGAGGAAGAGATTTTGTTTAACAAGTACTACATTTTTTCTTTCATTTAGGGTAGGGGTCAAAATGATTGACACCCCTGTATTCAATACCTCACCGTGCGAGGATTGGACTGAGATTGAGACTAATGTTGATTTTGTGGCCAATTAACCCTTTATTTGTGGATTTTGATGTGTGCTTGGAGTTATTATCTCGCTTTAAGATCCTGTTATGGTCAAGTTTCAGCCTCATGGCAGAGGCAACCAGGTTTTTGGCAAAAATATCCTGGTACTGGGTAAAGTTCATGATGCCGTCGACCTTAACAAAGACCCCAGGACCAGTAGGTATGGGGTTCTTTTCTGCTTATGCCATCTCATTTCGACGCCAAACCCACCACTAGTGTATGTGGCCAAAGAGCTCTATTTTCATGGCATCTGACCAAAGCACCGGTTCCAATCCAAGTGCCAATGCCATTTAACACACTCTGCCCAAGCCTCAACAGGGCTGTCAATCATTTTGACCCCTACTTTTTTGAGAGAAAAAAAGTATTACATGTTGAACAAAATCTCTTTCTCTGAGCAATTGTATTCGTTTAAAATAATACACTGCTCAAAAAATAAAGGGAACACTTAAACAACACAATGTAACTCGAAGTCAATCACACTTCTGTGAAATCAAACTGTCCACTTAGGAAGCAACACTGATTGACGATAAATTTCACATGCTGTTGTGAAAATGGAATAGACAACAGGTGGAAATTATAGGCAATTAGCAAGACACCCCCAATAAAGGAGTGGTTCTGCAGGTGGGGACCACAGACCACTTCTCAGTTCCTATGCTTCCTGGCTGATGTTTTGGTCACTTTTGAATGCTGGCAGTGCTTTCACTCTAGTGGTAGCATGAGACGGAGTCTACAACCCACACAAGTGGCTCAGGTAGTGCAGCTCATCCAGGATGGCACATCAATGCGAGCTGTGGCAAGAAGGTTTGCTGTGTCTGTCAGCGTAGTGTCCAGAGCATGGAGGCGCTACCAGGAGACAGGCCAGTACATCAGGAGACGTGGAGGAGGCCGTAGGAGGGCAACAACCCAGCAGCAGGACCGCTACCTCCGCCTTTGTGCAAGGAGGAGCAGGAGGAGCACTGCCAGAGCCCTGCAAAATGACCTCCAGCAGGCCACAAATGTGCATGTGTCTGCTCAAACGGTCAGAAACAGACTCCATGAGGGTGGTATGAGGGCCCGACGTCCACAGGTGGGGGTTGTGCTTACAGCCCAACACCGTGCAGGACGTTTGGCATTTGCCAGAGAACACCAAGATTGGCAAATTCGCCACTGGCGCTGTGTGCTCTTCTCAGATGAAAGCAGGTTCACACTGAGCATGTGACAGACGTGACAGTCTGGAGACGCCGTGGAGAACGTTCTGCTGCCTGCAACATCCTCCAGCATGACCGGTTTGGCGGTGGGTCAGTCATGGTGTGGGGTGGCATTTCTTTGGGCGGCCGCACAGCCCTCCATGTGCTCGCCAGAGGTAGCCTGACTGCCATTAGGTAACGAGATGAGATCCTCAGACCCCTTGTGAGACCATATGCTGGTGCGGTTGGCCCTGGGTTCCTCCTAATGCAAGACAATGCTAGACCTCATGTGGCTGGAGTGTGTCAGCAGTTCCTGCAAGAGGAAGGCATTGATGCTATGGACTGGCCCGCCCGTTCCCCACACCTGAATCCAATTGAGCACATCTGGGACATCATGTCTCGCTCCATCCACCAACGCCACGTTCCACCACAGACTGTCCAGGAGTTGGCGGATGCTTTAGTCCAGGTCTGGGAGGAGATCCCTCAGGAGACCATCCGCCACCTCATCAGGAGCATGCCCAGGCGTTGTAGGGAGGTCATACAGGCACGTGGAGGCCACACACACTACTGAGCCTCATTTTGACTTGTTTTAAGGACATTACATCAAAGTTGGATCCGCCTGTAGTGTGGTTTTCCACTTGAATTTTGAGTGTGACTCCAAATCCAGACCTCCATGGGTTGATAAATTGGATTTCCATTGATTATTTTTGTGTGATTTTGTTGTCAGCACATTCAACTATGTAAAGAAAAAAGTATTTAATAAGATTATTTCATTCATTCAGATCTAGGATGTGTTATTTTAGTGTTCCCTTTATTTTTTTGAGCAGTATATAATTTCCCAATTTTTTGGGAGCATATAATAAACTCAGTATTTTAATTATTTATTTTATACAGTAATTTTTGCTAATCTTTATCAAGGGTGTCAATCATTTCAGACCCCACTGTACATTTGTAGAGGATGAGAAAGTACAGTACGCCTTCGGTGTGGACTGTGGAGTATCAAATGAGGAGTACACTGTACATTATGCCCAAGGCGAGATTCCCGTGCCATCTGAACTCCTCTGCTTTTCAGTAAGACAGGACACTGTCTGCCTGCCGCAATGCCATAAAACCATTCATTCATAAATCTCCCGATGCGCCCAAAGGGGAGGGACATTATATCACTACTTCATACAAACAGTGGCCATCATTCCAGGTGAGAAAACCTCCTGTCGACGCACAGATATGAAGCCAATTCTGAGACCAGGTCTTGTGGTAGCGGTAGCCAGGCGTGCTACACTTTAGTAATGTATGTTGGGTCAATGGGTTGTTATGATGGATCAGGTTTAACTGCAGTCTTATTCTATATCTTCATTAAGGAGGTCCTCCCTTAAAGGCAAGATATTCCAACACGAACATCGGCCATGCGCAGAGGGTGCCCATCCTATAGCCTCTGGCCACAGAACATCGGCCGTAATTTCCCAACGATTCTACATTGAATCGTTATCATTTGTCGACACCCAGCAGATGATCTACCACGCATGGCTGATGTTCGTGTGGGTCTGTCTTGTTTTTTGGAATTCTATCCAACAGGCCTAACCAGATAGATTCGTAAGCAATTCTTGAAGACTAACGTAATACTTTTTTGGTATTTTCATCTTGATGCTTGCTTTTTTTTTTTGTCTGAAGTCTATGTGTTCCACAATGACAGATAATCCAACACTCTCCATGAAAGTGTACATGTAATTCAATCTGATTGGATATCATCCATGGCCATTGCTATATCTTAACACCCCTGGACTCCCAACGATGTGATGAGGGGGGGATTCATTTCTGTTAAGTGCTTTTGCATAACAGCGAGTGTTTATGTAAGACATGACATGACTTGCCCGTTTTCCATGCAGGGGACATCGCAGTGGGTGTCATTCCACATGGAGCAGCTGTTACCCAGGCCCGAAAGTCTGCATTGGATCATCAGGAAGCGGCGGTCATTAGAGAGATCTCTTAAAGCAAGGCAGCACTTATAGCCAGCCAGGACATGACAGGGGCTTACAAGGGCTAGCTATGCCTGTGGCTTGGACTGAGCTGAGGGTTTTGGTGGCCATTAGGATCATTGTTTGCTTGAGGACGTGTCAGTTACAGTAACCACATCAATTTGATCACTGTAATATCATGTAGGCCTACTGTAAAGTACTGTAACTGTAAAGTTCAACTATTCTTGTTAGTTAAGATACATCAACTTTCTCCATGACAGGCATCTCCATGACAGCCGTAGGTGCACGTTGTTGTCCCCTGTTCCCCCCTTCCGTCTCACAACAAAGACTTGGAAGTGCAACATTGAGCAGTGACGCCTGTACAAAACTATGCAAATATATGTGCCTGTCAATCATCATTCTCACACAGTCCCTCAACAGTCATGAATTTACATTGAAACAAGAAGAGATAAGATGTACTTTATTGTCCATTAATTTACAGAGAACGGAAATGTGTCTTTATGCTCACAACCCCACCCCCCGAGATACACACCCACATACCTCGAGGGGCTGGAAGCAATGGGTCAGCCGCAGTGCAGTGCCCCTGGAGCAATTATAGGGGGTTAAGTGCCTTGCTCATGGGCACAACGACAGGCGATGCTATCTAGCATGATGCCAGCAACCCTCTGGTTGCCGGCTCACTTCGCACAAGATTATCTGGTCTGAGCTGGGATTGAAACCAGCAACCCTCCAGTTACTTTCCCGCTTGTCTAACTACTGGGTCATTCCATCACTGTAGTCCCATCCTCACCGCTATTACTATTGCTGTAATAGTGGATACGAGCATGGTATGATGGAAAATGTGTGTCTCTCTAGGGAGGATTATTTTGGCAAAGATCTCTTCCCTGCCCCCCTGGGGTTAAGTGGTGAAGGGGAGTTGGGCTGCAGGGGGCGGAGGGCTCACTCATCGATGGGCCTCTTTCATTATCCACTGCTCCCTGGACTAGTGATTATCTCCCCAGCTAGGCAACAGATAAAGGTCCCACTCTTACAGGTCGGGGTAGAGTAGAGTCGCTCCACCAGGGCCCTTGGGGAAGAATAGAACTCCAAAGGGCATGGAATGGAATGTACACTCCTTCCGAATAGGATGATAAGAAACCAAGGATGGGCAAGAGTATTCATTTTTTTTGGGGGGGGGGGGCTTTGTCTCAATTAAATAAAATGATCTATGTGGCATTGCTACACACAAGGATATACCACGACATTTGAAATTCTTAATTTCATAAAACAACAAACTTTTGAATGTAGTTTTTATGATGTACACACGTTTCACGCTTGTTGATTGTTGTTATCTTCTGCCAATAAAAGTAGTGCGCACTATAGTCAGAGTCTCCATGTGTAGCAATGTGAAGTGGGAGATCTCTAATCAATGGAAAATGTCAATCAAATTACGTAATTAAGTTAGCTAAAAGTGAAGGAGTAGGCTACAATGAGCAACTGACAGGTAGGCTGTTGTTTAATCTGAATGGAGTTAGCTAGCTGGCTAGTTAACATAGCTAGCTGGATATCTTAGCTAGCTTCTTTACATCAATTTGATCCAGTAACGACCGGCACTGTCAGATGGGATGACAGATAACATATGGTATTTACATGTTTGTCTAACTAGCGCGAATCAGTGGCTTCTCTCTCTCTCTCTTTCTCTCTCTCTCTCATGCACACCAGCCCCTGCCCATCACCCGCCCTGCTGCAACGCACACGTCTCTCCAGAGTCGCGCAGGCTGTGCAGCAAGTAATTGTCTAAGTTTAAACAAAAGTTACCAAAGAATACATGTATTTCAACTGTTTTTCAAAACATTCATGAGATTATTTGAATAGTGAAATTATTTCAAATGCCTATCCGTGTTTTATCTTAAAAAGGGATGGAATTTTGTGATGACTAAACACATTGCTTTTGTCATGCTTTCTGAGGTCCATCTAGCTGTCCTCGTGTAAGGGCTGCACAAACACCCAAACCAGAAACTAAGATTGCCCCAAATAAGCAGTGCACTAGAAAGCTTTGAAATCAAGTAGCCGAGTTGGCGACTACTTAGCCTGGGTGCCAGTCTGTTTCTGCTTTCTTGCCAACTCCTTATGGAATTGTCGTGTTTGGCATGACAATGAGTGACAAGGAGTTGGCAAAGTAAGATAACACAAACAGACCTGGGACCAGGCTAGTCACTGCTAGCTAGGGTTTTGCAATGATGTATAAATTGACAGCGATTGCTAATACAAACATGACACACAATTGACAAAGAGGAAACAAGGCCTGGAAAAACCAACATGAGCCAACTTAGTACAAATCTGCTCCTCGTTCACTCTGCCTATACCCATTACACAGAACTACCCTACGCCTTGACCTCTTTCTCCCCTCTCTATCCATATGAAATCCTGCGACTAGTGAGGACCGGCCGCCTGACAACTTGCCCGCTCGACTCCATCCCCTCATCCCTTCTCCTGACCATCTCTAGAGACCTTTCCCATTCCTCACTTCCCTCATCAACTCATCCCCGATCACTGGCTGCGTCCCGTCTGACTTCAAAATGGTCCGAGTCGCTCCCCTCCTCAAGAAACCAACACTAGACTCGTCTGACGTCAAAAACTACAGACCAGTATCCCTTCTTTATTATCTTTCCAAAACACTTGAGCGTGCTGTCTCTGACCAACTCTCTCGCTATCTCTCTCATAACGATCTTCTTGACCCTAACCAGTCAGGCTTCAAGACGGGTCACTCAACCGAGGCTGCTCTTCTCTGTGTCACAGAGGCTCTCCACACTGTCAAAGCTGACTCTCTCTCCTTTGTTCTCATCCTCCTAGATCTATCCGCTGCAGTTGACACCGTGAACCATAAGATCCTCCTCTCCACCCTTTCAGGGCTGGGCGTCTCAGGCGCTGCACACTCTTGGATTGCATCCTACCTAGCAGGCCGCTCTGACCAGGAGATGTAGAGAGGATCTGTGTCTGCACCACGTACTCTCACTACTGGTGTCCCCCAGGGCTCGGTTCTAGGCCCTCTCCTCTTCTCTCTATACACCAAGACATTCCGCTCCATCATATCCTCACATGGTCTTGCCTATCATTGCTATGCGGATGGCACTTAACTACTTTCTCCAGGTGGTGACACGCATCTCTGCGTGCCTGGCAGATATCTCAGCTTGGATGTCGGCCCACCACCTCAAGAACAACCTCGACAAGACTGAGCTGCTCTTCCCCCCGGGGAAGGCCTGCCCACTCCAAGACCTCTCCGTCACGGTTGACAACTCCACAGTGTCCCCCTTCCAGAGTTCAAAGAACATTGACGTGACCCTGGACAACACCATGTTGTTCTCTGCAAACATCAAAGCAGAGACTCGCTCTTGCAGGTTCATGCTCTACAACACTCTTAGAGTACGACCCTACCTCACACAGGTGAGGTAGGGTCCTAATCCAGGCACTTGTCTTCTCCCGTCTGGACTACTGCAACTCGCTGTTGGCTGGGCTCCCCGCTTGTGCCGTCAAACCCCTACAACTTATCCAGAACGCTGCAGCCCGCCTGGTGTTCAACCTTCCCAAGTTCTCCCATATCACCCCGCTCCTCCACACACTACACTGGCTTCCAGTTGAAGCTCGCATCCACTACAACACCATAGTACTTGCCTAAAGAGCAACAAGAGGAACTGCCCCTCCCTACCTTCAGGCTATGCTCAAACCCTACATCCCAACCCGAGCACTCCGCTCTGCCACCTCTGTTTTGGCTCTCCCACCCCTATGGAAGGGCAGCTCCCGCTCAGCCCAGTCCAAGCTCTTCTCTGTCCTGGCACCCCATGGTGGAACCAGCTTCCTGCTGAAGATAGGAAAGCAAAGTCCCTGCCCATCTTCAGAAAACATCTGAAACCCTATCTCTTCAAAAAAGTATCTTAAATAACCCCCCGTGATATGTGGTTGTCCCACCTAGCTATCTTCAGATGAATGCACTAACTGTAATTCACTCTGGATAAGAGCGTCTGCTAAATGACTCAAATGTAAATGTAAAATAGATTACATCAAAAGCGTGTCTCTGCCTGCCACAGAATTACTATCTTCCTAATGCCCACATTGATTTCTTCCCATATCTAGGTGAAGGGACGGGGTAGGTTTAACCTAATCAGTCACTCCAACAAGCAGGATTGATCTGGCTTCTGACAGACACCAAATTGTTTCTGCCTGCTTGAGACACATGACAAAGGCTTTGGCTTAACGTCTTGTTTTGCCTTTCACATGGATGTCAATGGAAAACAACACATGGATATCGGTTGTAATTGTTGACAGAAAATGTCTTCCTTTGGCTAGTATTTCAACCTCTGGAGCCCTGCTTAGCTAGTCTGTGTCTGAAAGCAATCAAACCACTGTCTGATAAGGTCTGAGGAGTAATATCGGCCAACTAACTCATAAGGATATAAAACCAATATACTTAACATTGCCTATAGCTTGTTCTGCTTAGGACAGAAACAAACTCTTATAAGCATTTGGTTCACCATGAGTAAAGACAACAATAATACCATGTGCTGGAATAGAAAGATGTGTGTCCAGCCAAACTAACCTTTCCCCTATTGACTTCTTTATTGAACATCTAAATGCACTCAGTATGCTGCCAGCCTGGACACACCTAGGGCTGCAGAATGTTGCAACAGGAATTCTAAACAATGTGACTCAGTGGACTGCACTGAGCACTTACTCAAAACAGTCCCGTTTTTTTATTGTATCAATGAGCTCATTGTCCTATAATTTATGATTCAGCTCGAGCTCATAAGGATGACACAATAGAACAAAAGCACTCATCATGTAGCTTGATAAGTGTTCTGTATTACAACCATGTAATAGGCCAATCATCATTCATACATATTAGAGAAGCAGTCAACAGTAAAGGTAATAGCGTGATTCCAAGGAAAGGTCAACCTGAGTATGTACAGATAAAGTTAGTCATTTCTAAATGAAACCACGTTCTTAAGGTTTACACACTGTATGTGTGCCATTTAGAGGTTGAATGTAAAAGACAAAAGATTTAAGTGCCTTTGAATGGGTATGGGAGTAGGTGTCGGTTTGTGTCAAGAACTGCAACGCTGCTGGGTTTTTCACACTCAACAGTTTCCCCTGTGTATCAAGAACGGTCCACCACCCAAAGGACATACAGCCAACTTGACACAACTGTGGGAAGCTGTGGAGTCAACATGGGACAGCATCCCTGTGGAACACTTTCGACACCTTGTAGAGTCCATGCCCCAACAAATTGGGGCTGTTCTGAGCGCAAAGGGGGAGGGGGGGTACAACTAAATATTATGAAGGTGATCCTAATGTTTGGTATACTCAGTGTATGTTGGAGTTCAGGCTTTATTTGACCAGTTTAATTAGGAAATTGCATTCATTTGGACAATTACAGAGTGGGAGGCCAAGTCTCAAAAAAAGGTTTATCAGACAACCAAATGTTATGGCTTTTAGAAAGGGGCTCACAGCTGTCCCACGGTGTTAGATATGACGATGAGATGTTATGAAGCAATACAGACCAAATTGAAGTGTCTTGAGTTTTGTTTGCATGTTCTGCTATCTTGTAAAGATAGGGGGGTGACTGGGACAGGCAATGTAACATCCATAATGTTTTTTAGGAAAGGGTTTTGTAAAACAATCACCTTACATGTTACACCTTAAACCTCACTTTGCACCTTATTTTTCTGGATTATGTGTGTATTGTTTTGAGTTTTTATTGATCGGTATTACTGCACTTTTGGAGCTAGAAACACAAGCATTTTGCTGCACCTGCGAAAACATCTGCAAATCTATGTACGTGACCAATAAACTTTGATTTGATTTTACATTGGATCATCTTGAAACGTCCTATAATTGGTATGGTCTATAATTGGTTTCTCTCTTTTCATTGTCAGTATCCTTGTGCAGCGGTATGATATGCATAACATTCATAAAGGTTGCGGACGTGACGGATTTTGATGTATCACGTCTTAGCTTCAGAAGCTTGTGCATCGACAGAATTTTGTTCTGAGAAGTATTCTTCAGACTTTTCCTGAAGCAATTGTTGATATCTCTAAAATCATGTGTTCTAGCGGAGATTCTCTTGGAAAATATATGCTGAAACGCATGTGTCATACATGGCAGTACTGTTTTTTTAGATAGAAAGATGAGAAGCGTATTTTATCGACAATCTGTGAATAGATGGTGTTTATTAAGTCACATGCACAGGGTCACAGATGTAGTTGCAGTGTATAGTGAAATACAGTGCAGGTGTGAATGAAACATTAATACAAAATGAAATAATATATACATATTTACAACTGTGATTGATAAATAGTCCTGGAGTGTATATTTTAAATGAAAAGCCTCCCAAAATATACTGACTTCATTCAGTGTCCAGAAAAGTGGATTGGCAGTAAAGGCACATGTATAGTCTAATTTACATATTTTGTTACAATATTTCAGAAAAATGTTGATACATCTCATATTTGTGTCTACATTCAACTGGTAAAGGTTATTTGTTATATACACTACCGGTCAAAAGTTTTAGAACACATTCAAGGGTTTTTCTTTATTTTTAAAATGTTCTACATTGTAGAATAATAGTGAAGACGTCAAAACTAAGAAATAACACATATGGAATCATGTAGTATCCAAAAAAGTGTTAAACAAATCAAAATATATTTGAGATTTGAGATTCTTCAAATAGCCACCCTTTGCCTTGATGACAGCTTTGCACAGACTTACAAACTCACGGACTTTTGCTAATATGTTCAGTCCCCCCAAAAAGCTTGTCCATTTCATGTACAATCCATATCTTTATTTCTCCAACATGCCAATATTTAGAGGTTCAGTTTTTGGGGGTACTATAGACACACACATCTATATTTTCTTGTTCTATTCTGTGAGACATTAAAGTTGTGATTTTGCATGCAAATGTAATGTCCATAACGCTGGAATCGCCCAGTAAAAGGTGAGATGCTACACATGAATGAAAGTCTCATTCATGAATTGTTGCATCCTATCGATGTGCCCTCCCTCTCCTCTCCTAGAAGCATTAGTACCATTTTGAAATGGGAACATCGTAAGAGTGTCACTGGCGGGTTTATGGTAATGTGTGACAGACAAAGTGACCCAGAAACCAGCAAACATACTGATGTGTAATCAATGAGCGGAAAAACACTGGGAGCGACGGTGGGAGGCGGTGTGTGTATGCGAGTGTTGTTGGCCAACCGTGTCTGTCATGCGAAGTACGCTGTGTTGGAGAGAGATAGGAGGGAGGTCAGGCAGTTGTGGGAAGCACGGCGGAAGCCACGGGTGTCCCACAGAGATAACCTTCAGTTTCAATGCTGAAGCCTTATCTTCTCTAGAACTATAGAAGCAGCACTTGCTACTCACTAGGCAGGGCCATTCTGTTCTGATGCAGTTGTTGATGATGGAGTTGGTTTTTCTAACTGTCTTCCAGACAGGTCTGATGAACTACATTGTATTGTATTAACCATATTGGGCACACCATTGTGGTCAGCATTGCCTCTGTGGTGCCCTTATCATTAGTGAGGCAGGTTGTATCTGCAATGTGGCTAAATATCATATTCATACAATTTTATTACTGTGTAATACAGCAAGTGCAATTTCTTAATAGTCTAACAATCATAAATCAACACAGATAATTTGGAGAAAGATAATAATTGTCAAACCATTGCCGGTATAAGCTCTTAATGATATGAGGGTTCGGTTCAATAAGTAGTCCATCACTCCACAATAATTGTGTGTTCCATGCAATTAATTTGATAAGCGCCCACGCCCTTTTCTGTTAAAGAATAGAACTGAGGGGCGGTTTAAAGACTACTGTAGGGGTTGCACCTGCTGCTGCTACAACAATACAGACATCCAGGCACCACCATCCATCCCCCAATAATAGGTTATTAGATACATTACGACGGATAGGCCAAGCAGACGTCTCATGTTCCAAACGGACTGATGTTTTTTTCTTGTCTCCCCTTTAGCTGTTAATATGTGTAGCCTACAAGGCAGCAATGGAAACGCCTGCAGCAGTTGATTCACCGGCGTAACCAAATAGATAAACCAACCTGCTCCTTTCGCTTTTGCCAGCGACCGCATGGGCTTTCTTCGAGGATTTCACTCTCATCTTCACTCTCCTCCTCCTTCCCCTCGGACCCTGAATTCCTCTCCGGGACGGACATAGTCATTGTATTCCGTGTTTTATGTTATTCCCCGTTGGTTTCACTCGAATGTAGCGCAGACGTCGCGCGCGAATAAAGGTTTCACAAAACACCTTAGAAATGTACGCCGTATAAAGTTCAAATAAAAAGCTTCAATAAATTATGTAATATTCATGTTATTATGTTAAACAAGGAAAAAGGTTCCAGTCTAGTGTGCGCACTCAACTGTATGCAAAATAGATTGCGAAATGTTGCCCCTACTATCCGTATTCACAGATGAAGAGCAAAACCACTCGTATGGAAAAAGCCTGTATGGGGAAGACGAAGTTGTTTTCCGATGCCTCCCTTTGTTTCGTTATTTACGTTTACCATTTACGGTATGAAGTATTTGTTTTTTACATATATCACCACCATGCGTCATGTCGGTGTTGTTGGTTCATTTGCTTCACCTATGTGAAGCTAGACACTAACGATTAGCCACAAAAGTGGAATTGGTGGTTCGCCTTCAAAATAAAAGTCCCTAATTGAAAGTGCTGCAAACGGATATAAATCAGTCTACTCAGTGACACCCACACAGAACACAACCGCGAAGAGTTTACACAAATATTAGCGTCATAGTTCTTATTGTGGAACTTTAACTATAGGGAATCAACTCACTATCCAGGATATTGGACCATGAACATCTACCCCCAAGCCATAAAACTGCTAAATAGTTAGTCCAGCTCGCTATTTGGTTAACTGCGCATTGACCCACCTTTGCACTCTCTTTAGACTCATCACATGCAGTGCATTCGGAAAGTATTTAGACCCCTTCACTTTTTCCATATTTTGTTATGTTACAGCCATATTCTAAAATGTATTAAATAGTTCCCCCCCTCAATACCCCATAATGACAAAGCAAAAACAGTACAGCACATTTATTTTTTATTTTTTACCCGGAAATATCACATTTACATAAGTATTCAGACTCTTTACTCAGTACTTTGTTGAAGAACCTTTGGCAGCAATTACCGCCTCAAATCTTCTTGGGTATGACGCTACAAACTTGGCACACCTGTATTTGGAGAGATTCTTCCATTCTTCTCTGCAGATCCTCTCAAGCTCTGTCAGGTTGGATGGGCAGCGTTGCTGCACAGCTATTCTCAGGTCTCTCCAGAGATGTTCGATCGGGTTCAAGTCCAGCTCTGGCTAGGCCACTCAAGGATATTCAGAGACTTGTCCTGAAACCACCCCTGCGTTGTCTTGACTGTGTGCTTAGATTCATTGTCCTGTTGGAAGGTGAACTTTCGCCCCAGTCTGAGGTCCTGAGCGCTCTGGAGCAGGTTTCCATTAAGGATCTCTCTGTACTTTGCTCCGTTCATCTTTGCCTCAATCCAGACTAGCCTCCCAGTCCCTGCCGCTTAAAAACATCCCCACAGCATGATGCTGGCACCACCATGCTTCACCGTAGGGATGGTGCCAGGTTTCCTCCAGACGTGACACTTGGCCCTTTCCTTTTACCAAGATGGCGTAGCAGTTAGGATGTCTGTTTTGATTGTCTTGTCCCATCCCTTGTATATATAATTTTTCTTCGTATATATTTAGTATATATTTGTATTATTTTTTAAATCTCATTTTCCATCTACGGACTGAACATACTCTCCTGCAACCCACCTCACCCAATGTGGTATGGATCTTCTATTTTTACACTTTTGAACCGGAACCCCGTTCAGAAGCTAGCCAGCTAACTAGCTACTAGCTAGTAGTCAGTTAGCCACTGCTAGTGGTCATCACCGTTAACCCGGACTGACAGCCTCAGCCCAGGCAACACCTGCCAGCCTGTACAGCGCAATATCTACCCAGAGCATATCGGACTGTTTGCCTCTACCACATCCCCGGATTCCTACCGCAAGCTCTGAACCTTTACTCCGGATCATCACAGCTAGCTAGCTGCTATCCGAGTGGCTACTCCTGTCTAACGTCTCTGTCCCGAAGCAACCACCAGTTAGCCTGGAGCTAGCCTCGAACTAGGCCCATCTCCCGGCTAGCCGATGAGATTCCATCAAGCAATCCCCGGACTTCAATTACCTCTTTTGCCAATTGACCTGGACCCTTTGCTGCCAATAGAGCCCTGCCGATCCATCACGACTGGTCTGCCTACGTAACCGTCCGAGGGGGTTTCTGTCCCGAAGCAAGCACCAGTTAGCCTTGAGCTAGCCTCGAGCTAGGCCCTTCTCCCGGCTAGCCGAAGAATCCCATCAGATAATTCCTGGGCTTCAATACCTCTTCTGCCAATTGGCCTGGACCCTTTGCTGCCGCACGGAGCCCCGCTGATCCATCACGACTGGTCTGCCTACATAACCGTCCGATGGAGTTTCAACAGACTCTCCCGTTGTAACGTTCCCCTGAGGCCCATCTGTTAGCCTGCTGCTAGCCCCGGCCTGCTAGCTGTCTGAATCGCAGTGCCTCCAGCTCACCTAGCTACTCACTGGACCCTATGATCACTCGGCTACACATGCCTCTCCTTAATGTCAATATGCCTTGTCTATTGCTGTTTTGGTTAGTAATTTTTGTCTTATTTCACTGTAGAGCCTCCAGCTTTGCTCAATATGCCTTAGCTAGCCCTTATTTTCCACCCCCCCACACATGCGGTGACTGCACCTGGCTTAAATGGTGCATCAAGTGACAAAACCTCTCTCATCGTCACCCAATGCCTAGGCTTACCTCCACTGTACTCACATCCTACCATACCCTTGTCTGTACATTATGCCTTGAATCTATTATTCCGCGCCCAGAAACCAGCTCCTTTTACTCTCTGTTCCGAACGCACTAGGTGACCAAATCTTTAGCCGTACTCTTATCCTACTCCTCTTTTGTTCCTCTGGTGATGTAGAGGTTAACCCAGGCCCTGCAGCCACCAGCATCCCTCCCATTCCCCAGGCGCTCTCATTTGTTGACTTTTGTAACCGTAAAAGCATTGGTTTCATGCATATTAACATTAGAAGCCTCCTCCCTAAGTTTGTTTTATTCACTGCTTTAGCACAGTCCGCCAACCCGAATGTCCTAGCCGTGTCTGAATCCTGGCTTAGGAAGGCCACCAAAAATCCTGAAATTTCCATCCCTAACTATAACATTTTCCGCCAAGATAGAACTACCAAAGGGGGTGGAGTTGCAATCTACTGCAGAGATAGCTTGCAGAGTTCTGTCATACTATCCAGGTCTGTGCCCAAATAATTTGAGCTCCAACTTTTAAAAATCCGTCTTTCCAGAAACAAGTCTCTCACCGTTGCCGCTTGTTATAGACACTCCTCGGCCCCCAGCTGTGCCCTGGACACCATATGTGAATTGATCTCCTCCCATCTATCTTCAGAGTTTGTACTGTTAGGTGACCTAAACTGGGACATGCTTAACACCCCGGCCGTCCTACAATCTAGGCTAGATGTCCTAAATCTCACACAAATCATTAATCCGTAACCATGGGCACCCTCTTAGATATCATCCTGACCAACCTGCCCTCTAAATACATCTCTGCTGTCTTCAACCAGGATCTCAGCGATCACTGCCTCATTGCCTGCATGCGTATTGGGTCCGCGGTCAAACGACCACCCCTCATCACTGTCAAGCTCTCCCTAAAACACTTCAGCGAGCAGGCCTTTCTAATCGACCTGGCCCGGGTAGATGATGCCTGGTTGCTCTTCAAAAGTGGTTTCCTCTCCATCTTAAATAAGCATACCCCATTCAAAAAATTTAGAACTAAGAACAGATATAGCTCTTGGTTCACCCCAGACTTGACTGCCCTTGACCAGCACAAAAACATCCTGTGGCGTTCTGCATTAGCATCGAATAGCCCCCGTGATATGCAACTTTTCAGGGAAGTCAGGAACCAATATACTCAGCCAGTTACCAAAGCTAAGGCTAGCTTTTTCAAACAGAAAATTGTTTCCTGTAGCACTAATTCCAAAAAGTTTTGGGACACTGTAAAGTCCATGAAGAATAAAACCACTTCCTTCAAGCTGCCCACTGCACTGAGAATAGGAAACACTGTCACCACCGATAAATCTACGATAATCAATCATTTCAATAAGCATTTTTCCACAGCTGGCCATTCTTTCCACCTGGCTACACCTACCCTCGCCAACAACTCAGCAATCTGGATCCCTACAAATCAGCTGGGCTAGACAATCTGGACACACTCTTTCTAAAATTATGAGCTGAAATTGTTGCAACCCCTATTACTAGACTATTCAACCTCTCTTTCGTATCATCTGAGATCCCCAAAGATTGGAAAGCTGCCACGGTCATCCCCCTCTTCAAAGGGGGAGACACTCTAGACCCAAACTCAATTAGTACTTGGTAGCATTGCCTTTAAATTGTTTAACTTGGGTCAAACGTTTTGGGTAGCCTTCCACAAGCGTCCCACAATAAGCCCATTCCTCCTGACAGAGCTGGTGTAACTGAGTCAGGTTTGTAGGCCTCCTTGCTCGCACACGCTTTATCAGTTCTGCCCACAAATGTTCTATAGGATTGAGGTCAGGGCTTTGTGATGGCCACTCCAATACCTTGACTGTTGTCCTTAAGCCATTTTGCCACAACTTTGGAAGTAGGCTTGGGGTCATTGTTCATTTTGAAGCTTTAACTTCCTGACTGAGATGTTGACTTGAGATGTTGCCTCAATACATCCACATAATTTTCCTCCTCATGATGCCATCTATTTTGTGAAGTGCACCAGCCCCTCCTGCAGCAAAGAAGCCCCACAACATGATGCTGCCACCCCCGTGTTTCACGGGTGGAATGATGTTCTTCGGCTTGCAAGCCTCCCCCTTTTTCCTCCAAACATAAAGATGGTTCTATTTTTGTTTCATCAGACCAGAGGACATTTCTCCAAAAAGTACGATCTTTGTCCCCATGTGCAGTTGCAAACCGTAGTCTGGCTTTTTTATGGCGGTTTTGGAGCAGTGGCTTTTTCCTTGCTGAGCGGCCTTTCAGGTTATGTCGATATAGGACTCGTTTTACTGTGGATATTGATACTTTTGTATCTGTTTCCTCCAGCATCTTCACAAGGTCCTTTGCTGTTGCTCTGGGATTGATTTGCACTTTTTGCACCAAAGTATGTTCATCTGTAGGAGACAGAAAGCGTCTTCTTCCTGAGCTGCATGACGGCTGCGTGGTCCCGTGGTGTTTATATTTGCGTACTATTGTTTGTACAGATGAACATGGTACCTTCAGGCGCTTGGAAATTGCTCCCAAGGACGAACCAGACTTGTGGAGGTCTACAATTTTTTTTCTGAGGTCTTGGCTGATTTCTTTTGATTTTCCCATGATGTCAAGCAAAGAGGCACTGAGTTTGAAGGTAGGCCTTGAAATTAGCCTATCAGAAGCTTCTAAAGCCATGACATCATTTTCTGGAATTTTCCAAGCTGTTTAAAGGCACAGTCAACTTAGTGTATGTAAACTTCTGACCCACTGTTGGAAAAATGACTTGTGTCACGCACAAAGGAGATGTCCTAACCGACTTACCAAAACTATAGTTTGTTAACAAGAAATTTGTGGAGTGGTTGAAAAATTAGTTTTTATGACTCCATCCTAAGTGTATGTAAACTTCCGACTTCAACTGTATATCCATCCTGCCCTGCCTTTCTAAAATCTTCAGAAGTCAAGTTAATAAACAGATCACCAACCATTTCAAATCTCACCGTACCTTCTCCACTATGCAATCTGGTTTCCGAGCTGGTCATGGGTGCACCTCAGCCACGCTCAAGGTCCTAAACGATATCATAACTGCCATCGATAAAAGACAGTACTGTGCTGCCGTCTTCATCAACCTGGCCAAATCTTTCGATTCTGTCAATCACCGCATTCTTATCAGCAGACTCAACAATAAAAGTAATGAACAAAGAGAATACGACCGTCACGTTCTGTAGGCACATAAAGCAATACAAAAATAAGATCCCACAAACACAGGTGGAAAAAAGGCTGCCTAAGTATGGCTCCCAATCAGAGACAACGATAGACAGCTGCCTCTGATTGGAAACCATACCCGGCCAAAACATAGAAATAAAACACATAGAATGCCCACCCCATATCACACCCTGACCTAACTGAACAGAGAAAAACGGCTCTCTCAGGTCAGGGCGTGACAGTACCCCCCCCCCAAAGGTGCGGACTCCCGGCCGCAAACCTGAACCTATAGGGGAGGGTCCGGGTGGGCATCTATACCTGGCGGCAGCTCTGGTTCGGGGCGTAGCCCCCACACCGCCCGCTGATCCCCCCGCTTCTCTGTCGCCGGAGGAACCAGACCGTGGATCATCTCCGGAGGCTCCGGAATCTCCGGAAACGCCGACCGCCGCTGAAGACTCTGGGCTGCAGGCCGCCGCTGAAGACTCCGGGCTGCGGACCGCCGCTGAAGACTCCGGACTGCGGACCGTTGCTGGAGGCTCCGGACTGGGGAGCGTCGCTGGAGGCTCCGGACTGGGGAGCGTCGCTGGAGGCTTCGGACTGTGGCGCGTCGCTGGAGGCTCCGGACTGGGGAGCGTCGCTGGAGGCTCCGGACTGGGGAGCGTCGCTGGAGGCTCCGGACTGGGGAGCGTCGCTGGAGGCTCTGGACTGGGGAGCGTCGCTGGAGGCTCCGGACTGGGGAGCGTCGCTGGAGGCTCCGGACTGGGGAGCGTCTCTGTAGGTTCCGTGCCATGGATCATCACTGGAGGCTCCGGGCCATGAATTATCACAGGAGGCTTCGTGCCATGGATCATCCCTACAGGCTCCGGGCCATGGATCATCACTGGAGGCTTCGTGCCATGGATTATCACTGGAGGCTTCGGACCATTGATCATCACTGGAGGCTTCCTACGTGGAGCTGGAACCGGTCTCACCGGACTGGGGAGACGCACAGGAGACTGGATGCGCAGAGCAGGCACAAGGTATACTGGGCAGTGGAGGCGCACTGGAGGTCTGGAGCTTAGGGCTGGCTCACCCCGTCCTGGCTGGATGTTTATTTGAGCCCAGCAAGGGCGGAGCACTGGTACAGGACGAACTGGGCTGTGCTGGTGAACGAGGGGTACCGTGCGTAGAGCAGGCATAGGATTACCTGGGCCGAAGAGACGCACTGGAGACCAGATACGCTGAGCCGGCGCACTTCTTCCTGTCTGACGGCCAACTCTAGCACGGCAACGGTGAGGAGCTTGCACCGAGCGCACAGGGCTGTGAGTGCGCACTGGCAACAGTGCGCATCACCGCACAACACGGCGCTTGCTCAGTCACTCGCTCCCCACGAAAAGCACGGGGAGTTGGCTCAGGTCTTAAAACCGCCTTAGCCAATCTACCCGTGTGCCCCCCAACATTTTTGGGGGGCACTGCCTCTCGGGCCTCCGTTGTTGCCTTGCCTGTCGATCTCGTCGCTGTACCTCCCTCGCTGCTTCCACCTGTTCCCATGGGAGGCAATCCCTTCAGGCCTGAATCTCCTCCCAGGTCCAGTCATCCTGCCCACGCTGCTTGGTCTTTTTGTGGTGAGATCTTCTGTAACGTTCGTCAAAAGGAGTCGACCAAGGTGCAGCGTGGAATATGTTCATCCCACAAACACAGGTGGAAAAAAGGCTGCCTAAGTATGGCTCCCAATCAGAGACAACGATAGACAGCTGCCTCTGATTGGAAACCATACCCCGCCAAAACATAGAAATAAAACACATAGAATGCCCACCCCATATCACACCCTGACCTAACTAAACAGAGAAAAACGTCTCTCTCAGGTCAGGGCGTGACATCTGGCCCTTCTTTGGACACTGTGCTAACAAACCTGAAAATGAGCTTCAACGCCCTACAACACTCCTTCCATGGCCTCCAACTGCTTTTAAATGCTAGTAAAACTAAGTGCATGCTCTTCAACCGATTGCTGCCCGCACCCGCCCGACTAGCATCACTACTCTTGACGGTTCTGACCTAGAATATGTGGACAACTACAAATACCTAGGTGTCTGGTTAGACTGTAAACTCTCCTTCCAGACTCACATTAAGCATCTCCAATCCAAAATTAAATCTATTAAATTCCTATTTCACAACAAAGCATCCTTCACTCATGCCGCCAAACTTACCCTCGTAAAACTGACTATCCTACCGATCCTTGACTTCGGCGATGTAATTTACAAAATAGCCTCCAACACTCTACTCAGCAAACTGAATGTAGTCTATCACAGTGCCATCCGTTTTATCACCAAAGCCCCATATACTTCCCACCACTGCGACCTGTATGCTCTCGTTGGCTGGCCCTCACTACATATCCGTCGCCAGACCCACTGGCTCCAGGTCATCTATAAGTCTTTGCTTGGTAAAGCCCCGCCTTATCTCAGTTTTCTGGTCACCATAGCAACACCCACCCGTATCACGCGCTCCAGCAGGTATATTGCACTGGTCATCCCCAAAGCCAACACTTCCTTTGGCCGCCTTTCCTTCCTTTGGCTGCCTTTCCTTTGGCCGCCTTTCCTTCCAATGACTGGAACGAATTGCAAAAATCTCTGAAGCTGGAGTCTTATATCTCCCTGTCTAACTTTAAGCATCAGCTGTCTGAGCAGCTTACCGATCACTGTACCTGTACACAGCCAATCTGTAAATAGCACACCCGACTACCTCATCCCCATATTATTACTTATCCTCTTGCTCTTTCGCACCCCAGTATCTCTACTTGCACATCATCATCTTCACATCTATCACTCCAGTATTAATGCTAAATTGTAATTATTTTCACCTCTTGGGCCTATTTTTTACCTACCTCCCTACTCTTCTACATTTGCACACACTGTACATAGATTTTTCTATTTGTATTTTATTTTGTGTTATTGACTGTACGTTTGTTTATGTGTAACTCTGTGTTGTTGTTTTTGTCGGACTGCTTTGCTCTATCTTGGCCAGGTCGCATTTGTCAATGAGAACTTGTTCTCAACTGGCCTACCTGGTTAAATAAAGGTGAAATAAAAAAATAAAAACAATTCAGGCCAAAGAGTTCAATCTTGGTTTCATCAGACCAGAGAATCTTGTTTCTCATGGTCTTAGAGTCTTTAGGTGCCTTTTGGCAAACTCCAAGCAGGCTGTCATGTGCCTTTTACTGAGCAATGGCTCCATCTGGCCACTCTACCATAAAGGCCTGATTGGTGGAGTGCTGCAGAGATGATTGTCCTTCTGGAAGGTTCTCCCACCTCCACAAAGGAACTCTAGAGCTCTGTCAGAGTGACCATTGGGTTCTTGGTCACCTCCCTGACCATGGCCCTTCTCCCCCGATTGCTCAGTTTGGCCGGGCGGCCAGCTGTAGGAAGAGTCTTGGTGGTTCCAAACTTCTTCCATTTATGAATGATGTAGGCCACCGTGTTCTTGGGGACCTTCAATGCTGCAGAATTGTATTTGTACCCTTCCCCAGATCTGTGCCTCGACACAACCCTGTCTGAAAGCTCTACGGACAATTCCTTTAACCTCATGGCTTGGTCAACCTCATGCACTGTCAACTGTGGGACCTTATGTAGACAGGTGTGTGCCTTTCCAAATCATGTCCAATCAATTGAATTTACCACAGGTGGACTCCAATCAAGTTGTAGAACCATCTCAAGGATTATCAATGGAAATAGGATGCAGTTGGGCTCAATTTTTGAGTCTCATAGCAAAGGGTTTGATTACCTATGTAAATAAGGTATTTCTGTTTTTTAATCAGCAAAAATTTCGAAAAGCTGTTTTCGCTTTGTCATTATGGGGTATTGTGTGAGTATGGCTGAAGATTTTTTTTATTTAATCCATTTTCGAATAAGGCTGTAACATAACAAAATGTGGAAAAGCTCAAGGGGTCTGAATACTTTCCAAAGGCACTATATGCTGCTGCTACTGTTAATTATCTATTCCGTTGCCTAGGCACTTTACTCCTCCCTGTACTGTATGTATATCAACCTCAATTACCTCATACCCCTGCACATCAACTAAATACTGGTCCCACGTGTATATAGCCAAGTTATCGTTACTCATTGTGTTTTTATTCCTTGCATTATTATCTTACCATTATTTTTATGTCTCTCTCTGCATTGTTGGGAAGGGCCTGTAAGTAAGCAACTCACTGTTAGTCTACACCTGTGACAAATACAATTTGATTAGATGTTTTATTAGATTGAATATTGTGCACATTGACATTCATGTTGCAATGTACAGCCTTAAATATGGATTGTGGACCCATATAATGGGATATCAGTCGGCTCCGTGACACCCACAGAACACAACTGTCAAGAGTTTCCACAAGTATTAGCATTGTAGCTGTTATTGCAGGACTTTGACTATGGGAAATCACCTTCCCAGTTAGCCTATTGTGCGTTTGTACAGTCTTACCTATGGATTGTGGATCCATGAAATTGGGTATCAGCCTACTCATTGTCACCCAAAGAACACAACTATGTAGAGTGAGGTGTTTTCAACAATTATTTAGGGCAAATATAACATGACTCCATTATTTGTAGCTGTTCAATGAAGGACTTTTATTTGGAAATTAAACCCACAAATTGCACTATTGTGGCTAATCGTTATTGTGGCTAGCTTCACATAGGTATCTGCTTTAACCATACATGGGCTTCAGCATTGTGAACCTAACAGCAATAAAGGTCACATAAACATAATTTTTTTAATATAAGTCCCCCTGTAAAACCTTTTTACTTAACCGTTACAGAACATTTGTCTGATTTAAAATCAGAAAAATTATAGTTTAAAGTTACTGAAACATACATTTATCAAAAAATACAAAAATATTACATTTACATAATTTAGCAGAGTTCTTATCCAGAGTGATTTACAAGAGCAATTAAGATTAAGTGGCTCGGGGATTCAAATTAGCGACCTTTCATTTAGCTCGCCCAACGCTCTTACTTGCTGACTGCATATTATTGAAATCAAAGACCGATTTACTGTTCTTTTTTTTACTATTATGATGTTTTTTGTTATAGTCCCATGTAAAAAACAAAACAACAATAACAACACAATAATGGAAGTATTAGTGTTTTTTTAACTGCTGTGAACTCGTAACAGAACAGGATTTAATCATATTTTGAAGAGATCATTTTCAAATTGGCCCTGTCAATGGGTAACAATGTCCCCTGAACCCCCCTGTCTCAGACCCCAGTATCTATGCTGCATTCACCTATATTCTGGGGGCCTTGGGTCAGTCTGTCTTATCTGGTGTACTGTTTGATCTTAGGAACGCTCTCTCTAATTCCCCTCTATCTCTCTTTCTCCACTCCTGGAGGACCTGAACCCTAGGACCAAGCCTCAGGACTACCTGGGCTGACGACTCCTGGTTGTCCCTGTACCCAGTCCACCCGGTTGTGACTCTCTCTCTAAACCTCTCACTCTACCTCTGAATGCCTGGCTATGAATAGCCAACTGACATTGACTCCTTTATAGCCACCATGGTTACTACTTGACCCTGCTGGTCATCTATGAATGTTTGAAAGTCTTGAATAACATCTTGAATAACGTATTTATTAGGATCCCCATTAGGATCCCCACAAGGCAGCAGCAACTCTTCCTGGGTCCAAACAGGAATAAAATAATATGTCATAGGCCTCCCGAGTGGTGCAGCGGTCTAAGGCACTGCATCGCAGTGTTGCGGTGTTACTACAGCCTGGGGTTCAATCCCAGGCTATGTCACAACCGACCGTGACCGGGAGTCCCATAGGGCGATGCACAATTGGCCCAGCGTTGTCCGGGTTATGGGAGGGTTTGGCCAGGAGAGCTTTACTTGGCTCCTCATGTTCTAGCGACTCCTTGTGGTGGGCCGGGTTCCTGCAGGCTGAAGACGATCGTCAGTTGAACAGTGTTTCCTCCGACACATTGGTGCAACTGGCTTCAGGGTTAAGCGAGCGGGTGTTAAGAAGCGCAGCTTGGTGGGTCATGTTTCGGAGGACAGATAGCTTCTCCCGAGCCCGTTGGGGAGTTGCAGCGATGAGGCAAGATTGTAATCATGAAAATGGAGAAAAAAGGGGTTAAAATTTCAAAAGAAACTACATATTTTTCAGGACCCTGTCTTTCAAAGATAATTCGTAAAATTCTAAAAAACTTCACAAAGCTTCATTGTAAAGGGTTAAAACACTGTTTCCCATGCTTGTTCAATGAACCATAAACAATTAATGAACATGCACCTGTGGAACGGTCATTAAGACACTAACAGCTTACAGATGGCAGGCAATTAAGGTCACAGTTATGAAAACTTAGGACAGTAAAGAGGCCTTTCTACTGACTCTGAAAAACACCAAAAGAAAGATGCCCAGGGTCCCTGCTCATCTGCGTGAATGTGCCTTAGGCATGCTGCAAGGAGGCATGAGGACTGCAGATGTGGCCAGGAAAATAAATTGCAATGTCCGTACTGTGACACGCCTAAGACAGCGATACAGGGAGACAGGATGGACAGCTGATCATCCTCGCAGTGGCAGACCACGTGTAACAATACCTTCACAGGATCGGTACATCCGAACATCACACCTGCGGGACAGGTACAGGATGGCAACAACTGTCTGAGTTACACCAGGAATGCACAATCCCTCCATCAGTGCTCAGACTGTCCGCAATAGGCTGAGAGAGGCTGGACTGAGGGCTTGTAGACCTGTTGCAAGGCAGGTCTTCACCATACATCACCGGCAACAACGTCGCCTATGGGTACAAACCCACCATCGCTGGACCAGACAGGACTGGCATAAAGTGCTCTTCACTGACGAGTCGCAGTTTTGTCTCACCAGGGGTGATGGTCGGATTGGCGTTTATCTGTAAAGGGATGAGCGTTACACCGAGGCCTGTAGTGGGATCGATTTGGAGGTGGAGGGTCCGTCATGGTCTGGGGGCGATCTCAACGCTGTGCGTTACAGGGAAGACATCCTCCTTCCTCAAGTGGTACCCTTCCTGCAGGCTCATCCTGACATGACCCTCCAGCATGACAATGCCACCAGCCATACTGCTCGTTCTGTGCGTGATTTCCTGCAAGACAGGAATGTCAGTGTTCTGCCATGGCCAACGAAGAGCCCGGATCTCAATCCCATTGAGCACGTCTGGGACCTGTTGAATCGGAGGGTGAGGGCTAGGGCCGTTCCCCACAGAAATGTCCGGGAACTTGCAGGTGCCTTGGTGGAAGAGTGGGGTAACATCTCACAGCAAGACCTGGCAAATCTGGTGCAGTCCATGAGGAGGCGATGCACTGCAGTACTTAATGTAGCTGGTGGCCACACCAGATACTGACTGTTACTTTTGATTTTGACCCCCCCTTTGTTCAGGGACACATTATTCAATTTCTGTTAGTCACATGTCTGTGGAACGTGTTCAGTTTGTCTCAGTTGTTGAATCTTGTTCTTCATACAAATATTTACACGTTAAGTTTGCTGAAAATAAACGCAGTTTACAGTGAGAGTACGTTTCTTTTTTTGCTGAGTTTATATATCATAAATTAAACAGTACATTGCTTCATGGCATGCATGTTATTGATATTTGCCCTCTGTGTACATTTAAGGGCCAGCTGTAATTTCAAATCAAATCAAATCAAATTGTATTTGTCACATGCACCGAATACAACAGGTGTAGAACTTACAGTGAAATGCTTACTTAACCAACAATGCAGTTTTAAGAAAAAATAAATAAATAAATAGTTAAGTAAAAAATAGATCAGTAAAAAATCAGTAAAAAATGTAAATGTAAATAACAAATAAGCTCTGTTCGGTCATAAGAGATGGTGGCAGAAACATTGTGTACAAAATAAGTTACAAATAACGCAAAGAAACACACACAATAGCACAATTGGTTAGGAGACAGTAAAACGGCAGCCATCTCCTCTGGCACCATTGATAACCATAGTCCTTCTTTGTGGCACTTGACCATATAACTGGGCAGTTGTCCAGGTGTAACAAAACTAGGGCATGTAGGACTTGTTTTGTGTGATGTCAAGAAAGAAAGCAGAGCAGCACTTTATCACGGACAGACCTCTCCCCTTCTTAGCTACAGTTGCATCAATATGTTTCTACCATGTCAGTTCACAATCTAGGGTTACACTAAGCAGTTTAGTCTACTCAACGTCTTTCTCAATTGCCACATTATTTATTACAAGATTTAGATGAGGTTTAGGGTTTAGCGAATGATTTGTCTCAAATAGAATGCATTTAGTTTTTGATATACAGTATTTGGGACTAGCTTATTATTAGCCACCCTTTCTAAAACTGACTGCAGCTCTTTGTTAAGGGATGCAGGGATTTCACTTGCTGTGGTAGCTGACGTGTATAATGAGGAGTCAAGGCTACTCAAGGTTAGTGGTAGGTTAATAGTCAAATTTGAAAAAAGTAAGGAGCCAAGACAGCTTCCTTGAGGTATGCCAAACTCTACCTGGTTTATGTCAGAGAGGCTTCCATTAAAGAACACCCTTAGTGTTCTCTTAGATAGGTAACTCTCAGTCCACAATATGGCAGAAGATGTAAAGCTATAACACATAATTATTTTCAGCAACAGACTATGATCGATAATGTCAAAAGCTATACGGAAGTCTAACAAAACAGCTCCCACAATCTTCTTACTATCACTTCCTTTCAGCCGTACATGTGCCCTTCCCTATAAGCATGCTGAAAGTCAGATGTTGATTTGTTAACTGTGAAATAGCATTGTATCTGGTCTAACACCATTTTTCCAAAAGTTTACAAAGGGCCATTTTTTCCAAAGGTTTATAAAGGGTAGCAGGCTGATTTACTAGTTCAAACAGCCGACCAAAGGTGCTTTGTTATTCTTGGGTAGAGGAATTAATTTAGCTTCCCTTCAGGCCTGAGGGAACACACTTTCCTGTAGGCTTAGAGTGAAGAAATGGAAAATAGGAGTGGCAATATAATCCGCTACCATCCTCAATAATTTTTCATCGAAGTTGTCAGTACCAGGTGGTTGGTCATTATTGATAGAAAACAAACAATTCAGCTCTTCCACACTTTACAGAATTCAAAATGGTGATTTAGCTGTTTTATGACCACATCCAGGAGAAAACTGGCCACCCCTCAGAAACTGGTTCCTCTCTAGGTTTCTTCCTAGGTTCCTGCCTTCTGGGGAGTTTTTCTTAGCCACTGTGCTTCGCATTTACATTGCTTGCTCTTTGGGGGTTTTGGCTAGGTATCTGTAAAGCACTGTAAAGGGCTTTATAAAATACATTTGATTGATTGATCAAAACATGTTTTCTTCTGTACCATTTAAACTAAATACGTTGTCAAGAATAAAGGGGAGTGATTTAGAATTATCAGACACATTATGAATAGGATCTGGTGTCTTATCATTAGGATTTGCATCATTAGTGTCTTTTTTCGGCAGAAAGCTACTGCCACAACTGACGAAAATTGTCATTTTCAACTAAGGCCTTTTGTACAGCACTATACAGCTGTATAGCGTGCACAAATAGGAAGTCCTGTGAAAAAAATAGAGACCCCCGAATGTCACGGTATAATTAGCACTCTGACTGTACTGCTTAATCTATAGACATTGTCACCAATAAGGGGGTGAATTGGAATCCTCAGACACTATCAGGACCGGCGGCAGAACGAATCAGTTGGATGGGCATTTGAGTTCCATAGGGGGGCACTTTTTTTCACGGGACCTCATAAACATTTTTTAAGGGTCCTCATAAACATTTTTTAAGGGTGTTATAGTAAACACCATAAGCAACTCGTTCAAGTTTAAGTTTGGAGAAACTTACAATTTATCCTACTATTTCTACCGATCTGTGTGCCAGGTGTGATTTTCATACGCGCATTTTTACTTCAATAATAAAGTTTTTGTTTTTCAAAATCATTGTCAGGTGGTAAATCATTGAAATCTGAATAAAAATTATATAAATCTAAAAGTGTATGGCAGAGGCACCAGCCATATGGACACATTGATACACCGTGATCCATTGGCGGCTAAAGAAATGAGCTCATGAAACTCAGAGATAGCCTATAGGACAATGTAGCAGTAGGGCTATAACTTCCATCATCAACATAAGAAAAATACATAGGCCTAAAGCTGACAAATAAAAACAGTCTTTCAATCGCATTCATCTCTCTACTCCACCTGTCTGCCTCCCTTTTAATCTGTCTTGACTTCAGCTATCACTAGTGAAGTGCAACATTGAATCAAATCCATCAACTGGGTCCAGCCTGAAGCTGTCACTAGCAAACTTGCAGCATTGTATCAACTAGCCTATACCGGACCCTCAAAGTTTCTTGAGCCAGTGAGCTTGGGGCAGACAGTTGTTTTTGTGCAAGGGAAAAGTGTTCAGATATTTGAAGATGTTTCAAATGGATATACAGTGCATTCAGAAAGTATTCAGACCCCTTGCCTTTTTCCACATTACGTTACGTTACAATACTTTTTTTTATCATCAATCTACACACAATACCCCATAATATAATTTTTTTGCACATTTATTAAAAATAAAAAACAGAAATACCTTATTTACGTAAGTATTCAGACCCTTTGCTATGAGACTCGAAATTGATCTCAGGTGCATCCTGTTTCCATTGATCATCCTTGAGATGTTTCTGCAACTTGATTGGAGTCATGGTAAATTCAATTGATCGGACATGATTTGGAAAGGCACACACCTGTCTATATAAGGTCCCACAGTTGACAGTGCATGTCTGAGCAAAAACCAAGCCATGAGGTTGAAGAAATTGTCCGTAGAGTTCCGAGACAGGATTGTGTTGAGGTACAGATCTGGGGAAGGGTACCAAACAATTTCTGCAACATTGAAGGTCCCCAAGAACACATTGGCCTCCATCGTTCTTAAATGGAAGAAGTTTAGAACCACCAAGACTCTTCATAGAGCTGGCTGCCCGGCCAAACTGAGCAATCGGGGGAGAAGGGTCTTGGTCAGGGAGGTGACCAAGAACCCGATGGTCACTCTGACAGAGCTCCAGAGTTCCTCTGTGGGGATGGGAGAACCTTCCAGAAGGACAGCCATCTCTGCAGCACTCCACCAATCAGGCCTTTATGGTAGAATGACCAGACGGAAGCCACCCCTCAGTAAAAGGCACTTGGCACCCTGCTTGGAGTTTGCCAAAAGGCACCTAAAGGATTCTCAGACAATGAGAAACAAGATTCTCCGGTGTGATGTAACCAAGATTAAACTCTTTGGTCTGAATGCCAAGCGTCATGTCTGGAGGAAACCCGGTACCATCCCTACGGTGAAGCATGGTGGTGGCAGCATAATTCTGTGGGGATTTTGTCAGCGGCAGGGACTGGGAGACTAATCAAGATCGAAGGAAAGATGAACGGCGCAGAGTACAGAGAGATACTTGATGAAAACCTGCTCCGGAGCGCTCAGGACCTCAGACTAGGGCGAAGGTTCACTTTCCAAAAGGAAAACGACCCTAAGCGCACAGCCAAGACAACGCGGTGTGGCCCAGCCAGAGACCGGATTTGAACTCGATTGAACATCTCTGTAGAAACCTGAAAGAAGAATGGGAGAAACTCCCCAAATACAGGTGTGCCAAGCTCATACCCAAGAAGACTCGAGGCTGTAACCGCTGCCAAAGGTGCTTCACCAAAGTACAGAGTAAAGGGTCTGAATAATTATGTTAACGTGATATTTCAGTATATATATAATTTTTGAATAAGGCTGTAACGTAACAAAATGTGGAAAAAGTCAAGGGGTCTGAATACTTTCCGAATGCTCTGTAGGCTATGGGATCATCAGATCATGATATTTTGCTCTTGGTGATTATCGAGGCCGGAGAGTGTTGGAAAGATTTTCAAATACTGTAAGGAACTAAGCTATTATGATTCGCAATGGATGTTAAAAAAACTGACTTTGTTGACTTACTGTGTGGGGTGAAGAAAAAATGACTCAGCTTATTAGTGGTGGACGTGGTGGACGTGGTGGACGTGGAGTTAGGACATTCAGAAATCAGACATCCCCAAATGGGCACTTGCCTACATTTGCACACAGCAGGGCAAGTAGGCTACTTCTATTCAGGCTCGCGTGCTCCCTCAACATTATCAGGACAGAGAAACCAGACACATGTACATTGCACACAAGTAGGTTGTGAACTCTGCCAACAATGTTTCCACTCCAAGAATGAGAAAGGTAAATGACTGTAGCCTACAGGTTCTCCCATCAATCGGGTCCCTGCCTATAAATATCTGGGCATTTGGATTGACAAAGATTCATTGTTAAAAAAATATACAATGAGGTAGTTAAAAAGCTAAGATTTAAAGTGGGCTTCCTTTTTAAAAATATATCTTGCCTCTCCCTAAATAGCAGGAAGCAGATTGTACAGTCAACTTTCCTGGCAGTTCTTGACTATTGTGACACCATTTACCAGATTACACCAGCTACTACTCATATATGGAGGACCAAACCTGCCATAATAATAAATAAATGCACACAAAAATAGATAAATAAATGAATAAATAAATAAATAAATCCACACATAATTAAATACATGAGCAAGGAAATACAAAAATACTGACTAAAATGTATTCATTTTTTCTCCATATCTGTATGTATTAAATTTTTTATCTGTATTATCCAATTATTCAAACTTTAATTCATTTTATTAATTTATATATTCATTTGTTGATTTATTCCTGTATTTCTTCCTCCAATAAGATTATGAGGGGCTATCAATCAAATGTCTGTGGGTGGTATCTAACACACCATTGGTTGATCAATGTCACTGCACATTGCTTTTGCACCACTTATATGAAGCTAGCCACAATAACGATTAGCTACACTAGTGGACTTTGCGGTTTGCCTTCAAAATAAAAGTTGTGCATTGAAACTGATGCAAACAGGTACAACTAGTGGAATCACACCATATTTGGACTAGATAATGCTTAACACATTTGGGATGTTGTTATGTAAAATCAACAAAAGTTAACAAAAAAAATTAAAATCAACAGCCACCCTCGAAGCATTGTTACCCATCGCTCCACAAAAGCCACGGCCCTTGTAGAGCAAGGGAAACAACTACTTCAAGGTCTCAGAGCGAGTGACGTCACCGATTGAAACGCTATTAGCACGCACCCCGCTAACTAGCTAGCCATTTCACACCAGTTACACATACACCGCCACCTACTGTACTGGAGTGTGAGGCCATTCACGGCCTCCGTATTAATCTATTCCTCTTCTCTAGCTCTGTGTTTCCACCTACTGTTCTGGAGTGTGAGTTTATTACACTTAGTAGAAAAATTGCCCTACCAACCCTAAACCCATTAAAAAACCTCACCACTATTCCACTACTTGGCCCCATCTGATCCTACACCAGGCCGGCAGCCTGGGAGGATGGGACAGTATAGCTCAACACAGCTTGTAACTCTTCTGCCGTTCAATCTCGTACACCCAAGTACTTCTCTGCAGCTACCACCACCACAGCTATTTTCTGTGATTTTACGTTCCATTTCTGCAGTACCATGGCTATGAACGTTAAGATTTCACCCTTACTGAAGTAAATGTTATTCCTATCACTTTCTATAGGCCTCGTACTACTCACAGGGTCTTCTTAGGCTCCCTCGCCCTGGACCCATATGCCTCTACCACTCTCTTTAGTGCCTCAGCATACGAAACCTTCTGTACTACTCTGATCCTGGTAACCTCAACCTACCTTTCTCTCACCGGACACTTCTGATCTCCAGCACCATGGGTACAGTTAACACACACAACCTCTTCCACCGGTACTACACAATTACACAATCCTTTGTCTCATGCCCTCCTGCATACTTCTCACATCTAGGAATCTCCCTCCTACACGCTGCTGCAACATCACCATAAGCTTGGCACCCAGACAAAAGCTCTCACGAGGTAACTGACACATCCTAACTCAAATTTGTTGGGTAAAGACTCTGCATCAAAACTCAGCAGGACAGACAGTCTTTTCTGTTTCACCACGCTCTCCACCAAGTCTGCGTCGCACCAAACGGCGGACCTCACAGACCCAAGCAATCTTCAATTTCAATTGCTCCTTCTCAACACTTAACGCGACCCCAGTTATCAAATCAAATCAAATTGTATTTTTCACATGCGCCGAATACAACAGGTGTAGACCTTACAGTGAAATGCTTGTTTACAAGCCCTTAA
This sequence comes from Salmo salar, assembly GCF_965601325.2. Classification (NCBI taxonomy): domain Eukaryota; kingdom Metazoa; phylum Chordata; class Actinopteri; order Salmoniformes; family Salmonidae; genus Salmo; species Salmo salar. The sequence goes on along the minus strand of NC_138319.1, from coordinate 14,666,583 downwards.
CCAATAATGCAGTTAAGAAAAAAAGTGTTAAAAAAGTATTTATCAAAATAAACTGAAGTAAAAAATAAATAAAACACTCCTTTCAACGGCACCCTGCTCCGGAGAGCAAAGCAAGTCACAGTACTTGTCCCTAGCCGCTTGGTACAAAGCGCCCAATCCTTTTCGATGGCAGAAACACAAAAAGTAATCACGAGTCCACTTCAAATTAGTTTCACAGACTCAACAGTCCCAAACCTCTTCTCCACCCAACCTGAGAACACATGTGGATCTGCCAGAAGGCTAGGAGTCATTCTCTCCAAAAATCTCACTCTCACTGGGCCAGAATCATCTTTGTCATCAACAGGATGAGGCTCAATTTCGGCGGTCTTCACCGCACCTGCCACCACAGGTAATTTATCCTTTATCTTGTCAAGTTTAGTGGCAGATGTTGCCTTCTTCGACCTTTTGCTTTTCTGTTTTACTGCCATGCTGGATTCCCTTCCTTCGTCTTCTTCTCTCCCATCCTCACTCTTGTCAGGTGTAGTGGTAGATGTGGCCTTCTTCCATATTTTGATTTTCTGTTTTCCTGCCATGCTCAACATATTTTCATTGACCCCAGTTGCCGAGTCTTCAAGACTATCTCTTGCCAAAACCCTGAGGCTACCGAAAATTGCATGACTCCTGTTTTCCAGCGTGTAGCTTCAGTGTCTTGACCACTGGTCTTGACTTCCATCCCACATTTTGCCTATCTTCACATAAGTATCAGAGGAGGCTGGTGGGAGGAGCTATAGGAGGACGGGCACATTTTAATGGCTGGAATGGAATTAATGGAACGGAGTCAAAGATGTGGTTTCCATATGTTTAATACCATTCTATTCATTCCATTCCAGACATTACAATGAGCCTGTCCTCCTGTAGCTCCTACCACCAGCCTCCTCTGATAAGTTCCACTCTATTGATTAATAAGTGATCTAGCAACGTGAGCTAGGCAACATACATTGCTTCTGACACATGCCATGGTCCTGCTTGCTTTACATCCGACAGATATTTAGCTAATGTAGCAACATGCAACAATTTCACTGAGTTACTGTTCATGTAAGGAAATCAGTCAATTTAAATAAATTAATTATGCCCTAATCTATGGATTCGTATGACTGGGAATACAGATATGCATCTGGTAGGGGCGTGGATCAGAAAACCAGTCAGTATCTGGTGTGACCACCATTTGCCTCATGCAGCGTGAAATAAATCTCCTTCGCATAGAGTTGATCAGGCTGTTGATTTTGGCCTGTGGAATGTTGTCCCACTCCTCTTCAGTGGGTGAGCAAAGTTGCTGAATATTGGCGGGAACTGAAACACACTGTGGTACACATCAATCCAGAGCATCTCAAAACATGCTCAATGGGTGACATATCTGGTGACTATGCAGGCATGGAAAAACTGGGACATTTTCAGCTTCCAGGAATTGTGTATAGTTCCTTGCGACATGGGGCCATACATTATCATGCTGAAACATGAGGTGATGGCGGCGGATGAATGGCCTGACAATGGGCCTCAGGATCTCGTCACGATATCCAACTTTCACTGGGGATGAGGGGACATATTCTAAAATTGCATTTTTGTCCCCCCCCAGTTTTATCATTGCACTGTGATACAAAAAGCGGCATTGATGTGCTTTAGGACCATGCTGATGCCTCAGAGCGGTCGGGTAGACTGTTTGGTGGTTTCAGACGGCTGGATTTAGGACCACGTGGACACCACAGAGCGTGCGGACAGGCTGTGTGAAAGCAAATCTTCTGAAAGGCTGCCTTATAGGACCAGCACGGTACTGCTGTCTTTGTGTATTGCACTTTTTCTCTGAGTTGTAAAAGCAAGCAGAGCAGAAACTGGCTAGTTTTTATTTAACTGATGTAGCTGGCAAGGTAAATGCTGTTTGACTTAACAGAAAAAAAATAAGTATTTATTCCCAGTGCTGAGCTAGTAGTGTAACTTACATGTAACGTTAGCTAATGTTTCATCCCCTCTCGACTGAAGTTCTGTCTGAAGAAAAAGCTAGTAGCTACCACAGCCAGTTCAGCTCTAGCCTTTAGCTATCTGTCAGGTAGCAGTATCTAACAGCTGTTGTGTGTATGGAAATGTTTTGTAGCCTTTTTGTCCTGTTTCAACAAAAGTAAATTAACTTGGCTAGTTTTCGCCAGTTGATGTACTATTAGAGCTAGCCAAAAACCTTAGCTAGCTAGTTCACTAACTTTAGCTATTATTTCGCTCAATCACACAAGACCTGAATCAAATGATGAAACCAGCGGACAAATGATTGAAGACTAATATTCTGACATTTTTAGACAGCGCAATGTGAGTTTTTATTAGAGTCAGTATAGCAATGTAGCATTATTGATCTGTCAGTTACCCTAGCTAATTCCCTACTTTTCACACTGTCATGGTATAAACAGCTCTACAGGCTGCACAATCATGGTGCACAGTCAGTACACAACACTATGCTCATCATGTCTTAGCAGTATCAGATGGTGACAAGTGTCCCAGCAGGGTCGGACAGCCAGGGAAGACCAGTCTATAAAGCTCAGGTGAATTTTGCAGTATATTATAACAATCAGTGAATGGTTACAAAGTTCCATCTTGAGTTGATGGGTAGACTATGGTCTGTGATCTGGAAATAATGGTAATTTCAATTATTGAACCATTAATTCTATTCTTGGATAATATCATGTATAAATGTACACCAAGGTCATTATTTGTAGGATCAGATGATGACAGGGGTTTCAGCAGAGTCAGGCAACCAGGGAAGTCTAGTCTGGGACAGCGTTGAGGTGAACTTTTGCAGATACAACACTTTATTCTCTCTGTGCTGCAAACACTGGACAAGCCAGAAGCTTAAAAGATTGAAACTATTTTAAGGCAGTCTGACAAACCTCTAAAATTGATTTCCAAATTGTATCAAGGGTTGATAGAGACTTTTCCGGATGACACAAAACATGTCAAACAAAAATGTGTGGAAGATCTGATGATGATGAATGGATACAGATATGTTTATATAATCTCAGACATAAATTAGTGCAGTTTAAGACCAACCATATAACATACTATATGCCAGTGAAACTGAATATCATGCACTCGGAAATATAATTCCTCTGCTGGAGGTGTAAAACACAAAAGGGTACATATTTGCATATGTTATGATCATGTGAAGGCTAGCCGAATTCTGGCAAAGAGTATGTTCTTTTATCTCAGCAGATCTATGGATTCTCCCTTTTCCCTGTTTTTGTTTGCTTTGAAATGTTGATACCGGAGACTTATCAGAAGATGTGTAACTTAACATTCATAGCGGCTAAGAAATGCATTGCCATTAATTGGAAAGTTGGTTATCCTCCCACAATGTCACAATAGATGGCAGAAATGTCAAGTTAGGTATCACTAGATTTTATGTATTACAAGATTAAGGGTATACTGTGCACCTTCATAAGGTCTGGGTGCCTTATATGAAATACTGAATGACAAAAGGGGCCTGTATTGAACACAGTCGAGCAGTCGCAAATATATATATTTTTTTCACGGCACATGAGACACATATCTGATTTGCGCCTGTCTCAGTGGACTAATCCATTGAGGAGGCCACAGGGATACCACAGTCCAAAGATATGGGGATTGGGGCTCAGATGCACAAGGCACATCTCTCTCCAGAATGCGCTCTCTCCCGCCATTTTGTGGATATTCATTGTTTCATAACGTCATTGTTTGCTGTGTCTATCAATTCCCCATCACATATATCACCAGTAGTAGCCTACATTTACCATGAATTCCCATAATTTCTGTTTGGTTACGATAATTTCTGTTAATGCATTCAATATATTATTACTAAAGTAATTTACCGTTCTCATTGTCGGAGTGAACATGTGTTTTGCAGAAGTCACAACTTATGCTACACTTGTGAGAAACCAGTTTTTGTTTATTTCATTCCATTTAAGAATTTTGTCAATTTATTAATTGTAATTTGTTTGAAATGCTCCTGTAAATGTTGAAAAACAACGCGCACCTGATTACGCATGTAGAAGTAGGACTAGTCTACTTGACCTGTGCACAAATGTATGCCTATAAATGTGCCCATTTTGGGATGTCTGATAGTATTTTCTAGGTAGGTCCGGCCGCACCTACCTATCTGTTTTTGTGTTGCGTTTTTGTAGGATATTTTTACATAGTTGGAAATAGCAATACAATGTACTTTTAGATGTCTATTTTTTTTTCATTTAGATAGAATGTAGGTTAACCACAGACAATGATTTTGAGGTACAAAGAATATTATAAATTCAATTAAACTGTCCACAAAAATGGGCTTATGAAAATCATAACTGGCAAGCAGATTTGTAGAAATGGTAAGATAAATTGGCACACCAAATGGAAAAGGTTGCCGACCGCTGGTGTAGCCTATTACCAGCAACTTCAGGAGCATATTGGAAGGCCAGTGGCAGAAGGAGGGTCGGGAAAAGTTTTTTTCTTCTGGATAGGCTTTCTTGAGTCATTTGTATGTCTTAATTATTTAATCAAACAGCATGCTTAAAGCATCAGACAAGTTCAGTACATATAGATGATTGTATTAAAACACACACACACACACACACACACACACACACACACACACACACACACACACACACATTGCATTCGGGAAAGAATTCAGAATCCTTGACTTTTTCCACATTTTGTTACGTTACAGCCTTATTCTAAAATGTATTAAATTGTTTTCCCCCTCATCAATCTACACACAATATCCCATAAAGACAAAGCAAAACAGTTTTTTGAAATGTTTGCTAATGTATCAAATAAAATTAAACTTAAAAATTACATTTACATTTACATACAGTTGAAGTCGGAAGTTTACATAAACCTTAGCCAAATACATTTAAACTCGGTTTTTCACAATTCCTGACATTTAATCCTAGTAAAGATTCCCTGTCTTAGGTCAGTTAGGATCACCACTTTATTTTAAGAATGTGAAATGTCAGAATAATAGTGGAAAGAATGATTTATTTCAGCTTTTATTACTTTCATCACATTCCCAGTGGGTCAGAAGTTTACATACACTCAATTAGTATTTGGTAGCATTACCTTTAAATTGTTTAACTTGGGTCAAATGTTTCGGGTAGCCTTCCACAAGCTTCCCACAATAAGTTGGGTGAATTTTGGCCCATTCCTCCTGACAAAGCTGGTGTAACTGAGTCAGGTTTCTAGGCCTCCTTGCTCGCAAATGCTTTTTCAGTTCTGCCCACAAATTGTCTATGTGATTGAGGTCAGGGCTTTGTGACGGCCACTCCAATACCTTGACTTTGTTGTCCTGAAGCCATTTTGCCACAACTTTGGAAGTATGCTTGGGGTCATTGTCCATTTGGAAGACCCATTTGCAACCAAGCTTTAACTTCCTGACCGATGTCTTGAGATGTTGCTTCAATATATCCACATAATTTTCCTCCTCATGATGCCCTCTATTTTGTGAAGTGCACCAGTCCCTCCTGCAGCAAAGCACCCCCACAACATGATGCTGCCACCCCCGTGCTTCACGGTTGGGATGGTGTTCTTTGGCTTGCAAGCCTCCTTTTTCCTCCAAACATAATGATGGTCATTATAGCTAAACAGTTCTATTTTTGTTCCATGAGACCAGAGGACATTTTTCCAAAAAGTACCATCTTTGTACTTTCCCCATGTACAGTTGCAAACCGTAGTCTGGCTTTTTATGGCGGTTTTGGAGCAGTGGCTTCTTCCTCGCTGAGAGGCCTTTCAGGTTATGTCGATATAGGACTCGTTTTTACTGTGGATATAGATACTTTTGTACCTTTTTCCTCCAGCATCTTCACAAGGTCCTTTGCTGTTTTTCTGGGATTGATTTGCACGTTACGTTAATTTCTAGGAGACAGAATGCGTCTCCTTCCTGAGCGGTATGACGGCTGCATGGTCCCATGGTGTTTATACGTGGTACCTTCAGATCTATTATTTTTTTCTGAGGTCTTTGCTGATTTCTTTTGATTTCCCCATGATGTCAAGCAAAGAGGCACCAAGTTTGAAGGAAGGCCTTGAAATACATCCACAGGTACACCTCCAATTGACTCAAATGATGTCAGTTAGCCTATCAGAAGCTTCTAAAGCCATGACATCATTTTCTGGAATTTCCCAAGCTGTTTAAAGGCACAGTCAACTTAGTGTATGTAAACTTCTGACCCACTGGAATTGTGATACAGTGAATTATAAGTAAAATAATCTGTCTGTAAACAATTGTTGGATTAATTATTTGTGCACAAAGTAGACGTCCTAACCGACTTGCCAAAACTATATTTTGTTAACAAGAAATTTGTGGAGTGGTTGAAAAATGTTTTGTATGTATGTATGTAATGTATGTAAACTTCTGACTTCAACTGTAAGTATTCAGACCCTTTACTCAGTACTTTGTTGAAGCGCCTTTGGCAGTGATTACAGCCTCGAGTCTCCTTGCGTATGACGCTACAAGCTTGGCACACGTGTATATGGGGAGTTTCTCCCATTCTTCTCTGCAGATCTTCTCAAGCTCTGTCAGGTTGGATGGGGAGCGTCGCTGCACATCTATTTTCAGGTCTCTCCAGAGATGTACAATTGGCTTCAAGTCCAGGCTCTTGCTGGGCCACTCAAGGACATTCAGTGACTTGTCCAGAAGCCACTCCTGTATTGTCTTGGCTGTGTGCTTAGAGTCATTGTCCTGTTGGAAGGTGAACCTTCACCCCAGTCTGAGGTCCTGAGCGCTCTGGAGCAGGTTTTCATCAAGGATCTCTCTGTACTTTGCTCGGTTCATCTTTGCCTCGATCCTGACTATTCTCCCAGTCCCTGCCACTGAAAAACATCCCCACAGCATGATGAAGCCACCACCATCCTTCACCGTAGGGATGGTGACAGGTTTCCTCCAGACGTGAGGCTTGGCACTCAGGCCAAAGATTTAAGTCTTGGTTTCATCAGACCAGAGAATCTTGTTTCTCAATTCCTTCAACGTCATGGCTTGGTTTTTGCATTTGGAAAATGTCTGGTATATTTTATTTCAGCTCATGAAACATGGGACCAACACTTTACATGTTGCGTTTATATTTTTGTTCAGTATAGATTATGGTTTATGATAATTGCAGTATCGTTAATGATCTACACTCAGCAAAAAAAAGAAACGTCCTCTCACTTTCAACTGTCCTCTCACTTTATTTTCAGCAAACCTAACATGTGTAAATATTTGTATGAACATAAGATTCAACAACTGAGACATAAACTGAACAAGTTCCACAGACATGTGACTAACAGAAATGGAATAATGTGTCCCTGAACAAAGGGGGGGTCAAAATCAAAAGTAACAGTCAGTATCTGGTGTGGCCACCAGCTGCATTAAGTACTGCAGTGCATCTCCTCCTCATGGACTGCACCAGATTTGCCAGTTCTTGCTGTGAGATGTTACCCAACTCTTCCACCAAGGCAGCTGCAAGTTCCCGGACATTTCTGTGGGGAATGGCCCTAGCCCTCACCCTCCGATTCAACAGGTCCCAGACGTGCTCAATGGGATTGAGATCCGGGCTCTTTGCTGGCCATGGCAGAACACTGACATTCCTGTCTTGCAGGAAATCATGCACAGAACGAGCAGTATGGCTGGTGGCATTGTCATGTTGGATGGTCATGTCAGGATGAGCCTGCAGGAAGGGTACCACATCTTCCCTGTAATGCACAGCGTTGAGATTGCCTGCAATGACAACAAGCTCAGTCCAATGATGCTGTGACACACCGCCCCAGACCATGACGGACCCTCCACCTCTAAATCGATCCCGCTCCAGAGTACAGGCCTCGATGTAACGCTCATTCCTTTGACGATTAACGCCAATCCGACCATCACCCCTGGTGAGACAAAACCGCGACTCGTCAGTGAAGAGCACTTCATGCCAGTCCTGTCTGGTCCAGCGATGGTGGGTTTGTACCCATAGGCGACGTTGTTGCCGGTGATGTCTGGTGAGGACCTGCCTTACAACAAGCCTACAAGCCCACAGTCCAGCCTCTCTCAGCCTATTGCGGACAGTCTGAGCACTGATGGAGGGATTGTGCGTTCCTGGTGTAACTCTGGCAGTTGTTGTTGCCATCCTGTACCTGTCCAGCAGGTGTGCTGTTTGGATGGTCCGATCCTGTGCAGGTGTTGTTACACGTGGTCTGCCACTGCGAGGACGATCAGCTGTCCGTCCTGTCTGCCTGTAGCACTGTCATAGGTGTCTCACAGTAAAGACATTGAAAATTATTGCCCTGGCCACATCTGCAGTCCTGATGACTCCTTGCAGCATGCCTAAGGCACATTCACGCAGATGAGCACTGGGCATCTTTCTTTTGGTGTTTTTCAGAGTCAGTAGAAAGGCCTCTTTAATGTCTTACGTTTTCATAACTGTGACCTTAATTGCATTCCGTCTGTAAGCTGTTAGTGTCTTAACGACCGTTCCACAGGTGCATGTTCATTAATTGTTTATGGTTCATTGAACAAGCATGGGGAACAGTGTTTAACCCCTTTACAATGAAGATATGTGAAGTTATTTGGATTTTTATGAATTATCTTTGAAGGACAGGGTCCTGAAAAAGGGACGTTTCTTTTTTTGTCGAGTTTAGCTAGCTTTGCCATGGTTTACTGAGCTAGATGCAGGTATCCTATTGCCCCTGATCTAATTTCAGGGAAAGTCTACATTCTCCAATGTGGAGAATGATACATTTGGATTAGAGCTGTGAGCATGATCACAACAGATAACTTCCGATTTAATGTAACTAAACATGGCCATTAATAATATAAGGCAACAACAACAACAAACTGAAGTTATAGGATATTTATTGAATCTATTTGCCAGCCCCAGGTAGGATACACAAGTGGCACAAATTGATTTTCAATAACTCCAGCAATAACTTCATTTCAACATTCAACACCCTATTTGTTGTATCAAATGGCAGGCTATAGTAGGCTACAATGGCAGATAAAGGAATAGCCAACTTGATGGCCAACAGATGCAAATGTTTATTCTCCACATTTAATGTCAGTTTCCTTGTGGAATTTTTCCCATAACAGAAGCACTTGAGGGAGTTAAATAACTTCCATTTCAAATTTCCGCTCGTGCAGCACGCTCAAGATCCAATAATTGAGTAAAACCTTTCCCTCGATACGGTTTTCCATAAGAAAGTCGACATTACAATGCTTTTAACCACCTCTGAGCCAATTTATCTAAAGCACTCTAGTACGCCTTAAGTCATTTTCCAATGCTTTGTCGTGTTAATGTTTTATGGAAAAGGGGTTGTAAATGGGTATCTCCATAATGACAATCTAAATAGCCTAGTTACAGCTGCTCTGTCTCAGTGACTCAGCTGCCTACTGCAGTGCTCTCTCAACACACACACACACACGCACGCACGCACACACACACACACACACACACACCCCAACCCCCTCCCCACCACTCACTCAGTAACAACAGCCTGCTCACTGCCTGATAGTCAACAGCAGCAGGGCACATTAAATATATATATATTTTTTTTAAAGACAAAAATATATATATTTTTCAAGATAAATAAAAGCCGCGGTGCAATTTAGAAGAAGCCCCCCAAAAACGCAACCCGCGAACAATACATTTTCACCCGCGACATCGTTTTCAAAGTTGCCCAATTCCAGGAAAACCACGAACATAAAATAGGCAACCCTGACAATGAGTCCTAAAACAGGATTAAAACACCCGACCACCAGCTGTCTGTCATATGTGCGCAGGAAAATAGATCATGAGTTTAGAGAAGAAAAATACATGTTTAGAACTTATAATTGATGGCATGGTGCAAGAATGACTACAATTAATTGATTTATTGAACGTTATGGACACAGCTTTGTAGAACCAAAACATACACAGCCTCTGCTCAACAAACTTGAACTCGAGAACGAATAATTTGAGGGGCTGCAGTTGGCGAACGACTGTGCTTATCACCTTGCCAGTCTACCCCACGCATGTTAGTTGATTTTCCACAATGAAAAATATTCTATGTAGCGAACGACAGAGCAGTGGAAGAATTGTGTGTCGTTAGAGTACTTATTACCCTCACGGCAGTCAAGCAATGCATTCCGCCAAGAGTCGTTCACAATCTCTAGTCTGATTCCGGCCACCACTAGACCTCGTTTCAAATGAATCAAGAAATCTAATTTGTATGCCTAACAATCAACAAATGTACATTGTTTAAAGCACACGTTTTACAAGTCTCAGTCACAAATGACAGCTCCAATAAGCTCCATATGGTGAACAACATGTGAAGGAGAGGCTCATAGAATCATGACTATTTTGAGTTTTCAGTTAATTGTTCGCCGATAGGGTGCCTGTCGTGCCAAATAATGTCCCCCTGTCTGCTACTACTGAGGTAAAAGAGAGCCAAACAATCAGCATAGCAACGGAGGCTTTGGTTTATTAAGGGTGTGTTCCTAAATTCAATCTGGAGTGCCAGACTGCGCTCAAAGCGCGATCTGGGCTTCGTAAATTCAGAGCGTTGTCAGATTGTCCTTTAGTAAATTCAGAGCATTTCGCTCTTGGAGCATTTTGGCTGAGGAGTAGGGTTGATCCGAGCGTTCTGACCTCACAACGGCAGTCAAGTACCCAAGCTAACTGGCTAGCTACAGTTGGAGTCGGAAGTTTACATACACTTAGGTTGGAGTCATTAAAACTCGTTTTTCAACCACTCCACAAATGTCTTGTTAACAAACTATAGTTTTGGCAAGTTGGTTAGGACATCTCCTTTGTGCATGACACAAGTAATTTTTTCCAACAATTGTTTACAGACAGATTATTTCACTCATAATTCACTGTATCACAATTCCAGTGGGTCAGAAGTTTACATACACTAAGTTGAATGTGCCTTTAAACAGCTTGGAAAATTCCAGAAAATGATGTCATGACTTTAGAAGCTTCTGATAGGCTAATTTACACCATTTGAGTCAATCGGAGGTGTACCTGTGGATGTATTTCAATGCCTACCTTCAAACTCAGTGCCTCTTTGCTTGACAGCATGGGAAAATCAAAAGAAATCAGCAAAGACCTCAGAAAAAAAATTGTAGGCCTCCACAAGTCTGGTTAATCTATGGGAGAAATTTCCAAACGCCTGAAGGTACCACGTTCATCTGTACAAGCAATAGTACGTAAGTATAAACACCATGGGACCATGCAGCCGTCATACAGCTCAGGAAGGAGATGCGTTCTGTCTCCTAGAGATGAACGTACTTTGGTGAGAAAAGTGCAAATCAATCCCAGAACGACAGCAAAGGACCTTGTGAAGATGCTGGAGGTAACGGGTACAAAAGTATCTAAATCCACAGTAAAACGAGTTCTGTATTGACAAAACCTGAAAGGCCTCTCAGCAAGGAAGAAGCCACTGCTCCAAAACCGCCATAAAAAAAGCCAGACTACGGTTTGCAACTGCACATGGGGACAAAGATCGTACTTTTTGGAGAAATGTCCTCTGGTCTGATGAAACAAAAATAGAACTGTTTGGCCATAATGACCATCGTCATATTTGGAGGCAAAAGGGGGAGGCTTGCAAGCCGAAGAAAACCATCCCAACTGTGAAGCACGGGGGTGGCAGCATCATGTTGTGGGGGGTGCCTTGCTGCAGGAGGGACTGGTGCTCTTCACAAAATAGATGGCTTCATTTGGAGGAAAATTATGTGTATATATTGAAGCAACATCTCAAGACATCAGTCAGGAAGTTAAAGCTTGGTTGCAAATGGGTCTTCCATAATGGACAATGACCCCAAGCATACTTCCAAAGTTGTGGCAAAATGGCTTCAGGACAACAAAGTCAAGGTATTGGAGTGGCTATCACAAAGCCCTGACCTCAATCCTATAGAAAAAGCGTCTGCGAGCAAGGAGGCCTAGAAACCTGACTCAGTTACACCAGCTTTGTCAGGAGTAATGAGCCAAAATTCACCCAACTTATTGTGGGAAGCTTGTGGAAGGCTACCCGAAATGTTTGACGCAAGTTAAACAATTTAAAGGCAATGCTACCAAATACTAATTGAGTGTATGTAAACTTCTGACCCACTGGGAATGTGATGAAAGTAATAAAAGCTGAAATAAATCATTCTCTCTTCTATTATTCTGACATTTCACATTCTTAAAATAAAGTGGTGATCCTAACTGACCTAAGACAGGGAAACTTTACTATGATTAAATGTCAGGAATTGTGAAAAACTGAGTTTAAACGTATTTGGCTAAGGTTTATGTAAACTTCCGACTTCAACTGTACTTCCAGACACAAATGAGAGAACCTTACTCTGACCATTTTACTCACCTAAGCAGAGCTGGTTAAGCTGGTTTTTTTCCAGTACCACAAAAATCGCACAATAAGCCCTCACTCTAATACTCAGAAACCTATTCCAGCAACTGCCTGCCAGCTGAAAATCTTTGCCAGAGGGTGTGGGTGTGTGTAGGCTACCTGCACCTCCGCTCTGAAGCATAGGTTACTGTTTTTATGGTGCGCATACGGCCCTCTTATTATCATATTGGAGCAAGAAATACAGAAAATAAATAAATAAATGAAAAAATTATATAAATGAATAAAAAGAAAGTGGGATTCATTATTTAAATAATACTTATCTATTTGTGTGCATTCATTCATGTATCTATATATGTGGGCATTTATTTATTTATCTATTTATATGTGCATTTATTTATTAATGTCTTTATTTACCTAACTAACAACTTACCTAACTTCGTTGTTAACAAATAAAAAATAAAAAAAATGGCAACTGCACAGGTTGTGAAGTATGAACACAAGACTCATATGCTTTTGATAGGATTGCAATTATTTTCTATTGGTAGCATAATGAAGATCCTAACAAAGTGGAGTGAGGGTAGGAAAGAGATGGTGGATCAAAAAAGCATGGGCTTGGGCTCTGTTTCAAAATACCGCTTTTTTTGGCCTCCCAAGTGGCGCAGCTGTCTAAGGGCACTGCATTGAAGTGCTGAGGTACCACAACAGTCACAGCTTGACCTGGAGCCCCATAGGGCAGTGCGCAATTGGCCCAGTGCCGGGGGAGGGGAGGGTTTGGCTGGGAGGCTTTCCTTGGCTCATCGTGCTCTAGCGACTCCTTGTGGCGGGCTGGGCACCTGCAAGCTGACTTCAGTCGTCAGACCAATGGTGTTTCCTCCCGCTTCCGGGTTAACTTTTTTATATGACAGCGGTTCCACATGTTCCCGTGACACAAGTTGTGTGGGAAAAATATTATTTGTATTTTATTCTGTTATGTTCCATTATATTCTTACTGTTGACTGTAATCGGGTAGGTGTGTCTTGTCTGTTTAGTGAACAAAATAACAAACTATTGATTTCATTTGGAAGGCTCAGCCATGCTGAAAAACATCCCCACAGCATCCCCACAGCTGCCACCACCATGCTTCACCGTAGGGATGGTGCCAGGTTTCCTCCAGACGTGACGTTTGGCATTCAGGCCAAAGAGTTCAATCTTGTTCTCATCAGACTAGATACTCTTGTTTCTCATGGTCTGAGAGTCTTCAGTTGCCTTTTGGCAAATTCCAAGCAGGCTGTCATTGGCCTTTTATTGAGGAGTGGCTTCCATCTGGCCACTCTAACATAAAGGCCTGATTGGTGGAGTGCTGCAGAGATGGTTGTTCTTCTGGAAGGTTCTCCCATCTCCACAGAGGAACTCTAGAGCTCTGTCAGAGTGACCATCAGGTTCTTGGTCATCTCCCTAACCAAGGCCCTTCTCCCCCGATTGCTCAGCTTGGCCGGGCGGCCAGCTCTAGGAAGAGTCTTGGTGGTTCTTAACTTCTTCCATTTAAGAATGATGGAGGCCACTGTGTTCTCTGAGACCTTCAATGCTGCAGACATTTTTTGGTACCCTTCCCAAGATCTGAGCCTCGACACAATCCTGTCTCAGAGCTCTACGGACAATTCCTTCAACCTCATGGCTTGGTTTTTGCTATGACATGCACTGTCAATTGTGTGTGCCTTTCCAAATCATGTCCAATCAATTTAATTTACCACAGATGAACTCCAATCAAGTTGTAGAAACATCTCAAGGATGATCAATGGAAACAGGATGCACCTGAGAACATTTGAGCCTCATTGAAAAGGGTCTGAATACTTATGTAAATAAGGTATTTCTGTTTTACATTTTTAATACATTTGCAAAAATGTATTTCGCTTTGTCATTATGGGGGTATTCTGTGTAGATTGCTGAGGGGGAAAAAGTATTTAATCCATTTTAGAATAAGGCTGTAATGTAACAAAATGTGAAAAAGTCAAAGGGTCTGAATACTTTCCGAATGCACTTACAAACAGGCCCATTTTTACCATATTCTTGCCTGCATATGCCTGTTATACCTCCTCTGCACATGCCGGCATGCCGGTGACGAGTGGTAGTAGTGGTGTGCAGATGTGGGTGCAGGCGTCTATTCAATGGATTTACTAAAATAGACGCCTGCACCCGCTGTGTTCTGAATGACATTTATTTTGCGAACATAGTTGATTAAAGACGTTCTTGCCCTGGGCCCCATAATTTGTTAGTCCGGCCCAAATGGCTTTGGTCCGGTGTATATCAGAACAATGTTAATGCTTTGCTTATTGGTTATGAAGTACATTGGCATGCAATTGTTGGTGGAAGATTAGTTGCATATATTTTATATATCTATAAATAAGCCTGATCATAGTCGGTGATCTGAGGCTAGGGAACTAACAAAGGACAAATAATAAATATGAAAATTGTGCAAAATGCACAGTTCAACTTACTAAAACAAATGTAAGGCTTGGCTACATACAGCCCTAAACATAACTGAATGACAACCAGTCCAGAATGAGAAAAGAAAGACAACACATATCTTATCAAGTCCATATCTTGAGTGGAAAAAACATGTCACGGCTTCATGCCTTTACTCCATCTCCGGTGTCCCTCGTCTGATTCCAAATCCTGCTACACACACACACTTTCACATTTGAACTGGGAGGTGACAAGAATAGAATGGTTCAGGTTGTCCAGTTTTAGGCTGTGGCTCAATGTATTGGATGGACTTTTTTTTCCAAGAAATCTATTTAAAAAAAAAAATTAAGCACACAAAAGAATACTTAAATCACAGTTCACACCAGAGTATGTTAGCGGAGTGTGGAGCGAGATTCCCAAAGGATGGAGTGTTGGTCTTCTCGCCCGCTCCAATAGTGCTCATTTCACAAGCTCAGGGCATGCCCGCCCCGGCATGCATTTGTAGTCTACTTGTGCGCTATTATAGCCCTTTGCTTTAGCTACTTTCATGGTGTTCCCTAAATATTTTCATAAAGAAACTGATTAAACACACAGGGGCTTAATCAAGATGACTTACAAAGATGAGGACCAAGAGCAAGAGAAGTAGTGCGGTGATGTAATGTCCACAACTAAAGAATCATTGTGGAATCTGAAAAGACAGGTATCCCAAAAGCATGATGGTGTACTAACTACATGCACATGCTAAAAGAAAGGAACGAGGTGGGTAGATAACTAAGTGCTTTCTGTTTTGATTGGGTTATTTTGCCTAAAAACCTTTTTGACCTACCTATAATTAAAAAAACAAAAAAACAACTCTGCATCTCTGCCCAGCCTGGCAAGAGTGGCCAAAATGGTGTTTAGCATCGCCAATGGCTCTCCAAGTGTGGAGAGGATATTCTCCACTGCTGCCCGGCTCTCCAGGCACCATCGCATGAGCCTGAAGCCACAGACGGGCCAAACTCGTGTTTAAAAAAAAAAAGAATTCTAAAAATGAATTCAAAGGCTCTAATAAGTCATTTTTCATTTAATTTGTATTTAATTCTAAGTAACTCACAGGCTATATGCGCAATTCATAGACTATAATGATTTAATACAACAGAAACGCTTTATGTCCCTACCAGCCTATTGTGTAACAATGTATTTCTTTGTAGGCTATAGCCTTGAAGTAATTGAAATAATATAACCAAAATAATACATTTTCGTTCCTATTTAGAGTGTTTATATGCTGTTTAATATGACATGTAGCCTATTTGAATTGATGTTTGCTTCTTACATTCACCTTTTCATGTTTATTCAAATACTTATCATTCAAATCCATATGATTTGGTTTCAATACTTAAACACCAATTGGTAGGTAGTCACCAAAAAAGATGTGTGTTGGTTAAATTGTGATTTTAATGAATGGAACGAATTTGGAGCAGCAGTTTTTTTTCTGTGAGCGCAAATTGGTTTTTAGCGGAGTGGGTCGCAAGCACTGCTCCATGAGTGATGGGATTTCCAACTGCTCAACTCCTCTTACATGCTCTGGTTCACACATACACAAAACACAATATTTATTATTATTTTCATATTTTTTCTGCTTTTAGGCGTTCACACATTCAACATGGTGTTCCGTCGCCCCCTTTGCTTCATTTATGGACTTTATCACCCCTCATACATATACACTTGCATACTGACACCATGCATGCACACACACACACACACACACACACACACACACACACACACACACACACACACACACACACACACACACACACACACACACACACACACACACACACACACACACACACACACACACACACACACACACACACACACACCCTGCTGCAACTTCTTTTTTTACTCTTATTATTATCCTGATGCCTAGTCGCTTTATCCCTGCCTTCATTGCCCTCCCTTATATTTTCCCCTTGGAGTACCAGCCCTTGTGTGCATTTTGTTGTTTAACTTTGGTTTGCAGTGACCTTTATTTAAGATAGTGTGTGCCTTATTTTATACTTTTACATGATTTCTTATGGTTTGCTGTGTTTCTGCCTCTTGCGTTTCCCCCTTTGATTTATTCTAGACTCCTTGCCTGACCTCCTTTCAAGCAGACCATAGTCCCTGTGCTCAAGAATGCCAAGGTAACCTGACCAAATGACTATCGCCCCGTAGCACTCATATCTGTAACCATGAAATGCTTTGAAAGGCTGGTCATGGCTCACATCAACACCATCATCCCAGACACCCTGGACCCACTCCAATTTCGTATGATATATTACAAATTACAATTGGTATGATATGTAAGTTATGAATTGCAATTTGTACAATAGGTTACGAATTTGCAAAACATACAATATGTTATGAATTTGTGTATGATATGTTAACAATTCCAATTGGTTGTGGCTAACATTAGCTAGGTGGCTAACGCTAATGTTAGCTAGCTCTAGGGGTTAGGGTTAGGGGTTAAGGTTAGGTTAAAGGGTTAGGGGAAGGGTTAGCTAAAAGGGTTTAGGTTAGGGTTAGTGCAGCTTTTCTTAAACTCGGTCTTTGGGACCCCAAGGGGTGCATGTTTTGTTTTTTGTCCTAACACTACACAGCTGATTCAAATGATCAAAGCTTGATGATTTGTAGCCTTCCCTGTAGCTCAGTTGGTAGAGCATGGTGTTTGCAACACCAGGGTTGTGGGTTCGTTTCCCACGGGGGGCCAGCACAGAAAAAATATTTTTTATGAAATGTATGCATTCACTACTGTAAGTCGCTCTGGATAAGAGCGTCTGCTAAATGACTAAAATGTAAATGTAAAAATGTTGATTCTTTGAATCAACTGTGTAGTGCTAGTGTAACCGATGTGAAATGGCTAGTTAGTTAGCGGTGGTGCGCGCTAATAGCGGTTCAATCAGTGACGTCACTTGCTCTGAGAGCTGAAGTGGTTGTTCCCCTTGCATTGCAAGGGCCGCGGCTTTTGTGGCGCGATGGGTAACGATGCTTCGTGGGGTGTCAGTTGTTGATGTGTGCAAGGGTCCCTGGTTTGAGCCCAGGTTGGGGCGAAGAGAGGGACGGAACCTACACTGTTACACTAGGGCAAAAGCCAAAAGGAGGAATCACCCGCAGCAAGAGCGACATCATTGATATATACAGAGAAAAGAGTCGGCCAGAGAATTGAACCCTGTGGTACCCCGGTAGAGACTGCCAGAGGTCCGGACAACAGGCCCTCCGATTTGACACACTGAACTCTATCTGAGAAGTAGTTGATGAACCAGGCAAGGCAGTCATTTGAGAAACCAAGGCTGTTGAGTCTGCCGATAAGAATACGGAGATTGACAGAGTCAAAAGCCTTGGTCAGGTCGATGAAGACGGCTGCACAGTATTGTCTTTTATCGATGGCGGTTATGATATTGTTTAGTACCTTGAGCGTGGCTGAGGTGCACCCGTGACCAGCTCAGAACCCGGACTGCATAGCGGAGAAGGTATGGTGGGATTCGAAATGGTCGGTGATCTGTTTGTTAACTTGGCTTTCAAAGACTTTAGAAAGGCAGGGCAGGATGGATATGGGTCTGTAACAGTTTGAGTCTAGAGTGTCACCCCCTTTGAAGAGGGGGATGATCGCGGCAGCTTTGCAATCTTTAGGAATCTCGGACGATACGAAGGAGAGGATGAACAGACTAGTAATAGGGGTTGCAACAATGGCGGTGGATAATTTTAGAAAGAGAGGGTCCAGATTGTCTAGCCCAGCTGATTTGTACGGGTCCAGGTTTTGCAACTCTTTCAGAACATCTGCTAGGGGAGAGGCATTGTGCCGCAAGGTGTTGCTTTATCTGTTTTTTGAAACCATGTTTGCAGTTTATTTCAGCAATATGAGATGGAAGGAAGTTCATGCAATAAGGGCTATATATAATACTGTACGCGTTCTTGAATTTGTTCTGGATTTGGGGACTGTGAAAAGACCCCTGGTGGCATGTCTGGTGGGATAAGTGTGTGTGTGTGTCAGAGCTGTGTGTAAATTGACTATGCAAACAATTTGGGATTTTCAACACATTAATGTTTCTTATAAAAAGAAGAAGTGATACAGTCAGTCTCTCCTCAACTCTTAGCCAAGAGAGACTGGCATGCATAGTATTTATATCAGCCCTCTGATTACAATCAAGAGCAAAAACTTGCCGCTCTGTTCTGGGCCAGCTGCAGCTTAACTAGGTATTTCCTTGCAGCACTGGACCACACAACTGGACAATAATCAAGATTAGACAAAACTAGAGCCTGCTTAACTTGCTTTTTGAAGTGTGGTATCAAAAAAAACACTACACTCCAAAAGCTAGCATTTATCAGGCCAGCAAACAGTATAAACACAACATGTAAAGTGTTGCTCCAATGTTTCATGAACTGAAATAAAAGATCCCAGAAATACATACAAAAAGCTTTCATCTCAAATTGTGTGCACAAATTTGTTTACATACCTTTTAGTGAGCATTTCTCCTTTGCCGAGATAATCCATCCACCTGACAGGTGTGGAATATCAAGAAGCTGAGTAAACAGCATGATCATTACACAGATGCACTTTGTGCTGGGGACAATAAAAGGCCACTCTAAAATGTGCAGTTTTGTCACACAACACAATGCCACAGTGAGGGAGCATGCAATTGGCATGCTGACTGCAGGAATGTCCACCAGAGCTGTGACCAGAGAATTGAATGTTAATTGCTCTACCATATGACACCTACAATGTCATTTTACAACCGCAGACCACGTGTAACCACACCAGTCCAGGACCTCCAAATCCAGCTTCTTCATCTGCAGGATCATCTGAGACCAGACAACTCTATGCAAAGGAGATGTGTCACACTGCATGAGGCAAATGGTCACACCAGATACTGACTGATTTTCTGATCCACCCCCCTACCTTTTTTAAAGTTATCTGTGACTAACAGATGCATATATATATATATTTTTTACCTTTATTTAACTAAGCATTAATGTCGTTGTCGCCTATACACCGGGCTGTCACGCCCTGACCAGTAAAAGAGGTTATTTGTTATTGTAGTTTGGTCAGGACGTGGCAAGGGTGTGTTTGTTTTGTGTTGTTGGGGTTTTTGGGTTGTGTTCTATGTTTTGTATTTCTATGTTCTATTTTCTAGTTGTTCTATTTCTATGTCTTGTTTATTGTTTTGACCTTCAATTGGAGGCAGCTGTTCCTCGTTGCCTCTAATTGAAGGTCCTATTTAGTAGGGGTGTTTTTCTATGGGATTTGTGGGTAGTTGTTTCCTGTTTTGTGTTTGTGCACCTGACGGGACTGTTTAGTGTCGTTTGTTGTTTTTTGTATACGTGTTTCTTTTGTTTTCCTTCTTGAATAAAATAAGAAGATGAGTTTACACGTTCCCGCTGCGTTTTGGTCTAATCCCTATGACACCCGTGACAGAACTACCCACCACCAACAGACCAAGCAGCGGAGGAAGGAGCAGCAGCAGAGCTATAAGGAGTTTTGGACTTGGGAACAGATACTAGCGGGAGAAGGACCATGGAGGAAGGTTGAAGAGGACAGAGAACGCTATGCTGGGACACGGCTAGCAAGGAAGCCTGAGAGGCACCCCCAAGATTTTTTTTGGGGGGGGGGCACACGGGTAGTTTGGCTGGGCCAAGGGTGAGCCCTAAGCCAACTCCCCGTGCTTATTATGGGGAACGTGTGGAGAGGAGAGCGCCGGTGTATGCGGAAGTGCGCACGATCTCGCCCATGCGCATGCACAGTCCGGTGCGAGCGATCCCAGCCCCTCGCAAGTGCCGTGCTAGAGTGGGCATCCAGCCTGGAAGGAGGATGCCTGCGCAGCACATCTGGCCTGACCAGTGCGCCTCCTAGGCCCAGGCTACCCTACGCCTGCTCTACGCACGGCAGCCATCAGGCCTCTGCACAGCCCCGTTCGCCCTGTGCCAGCACTCCGCTCGTGCAGGGCTACTATTACCATCCAGCCAGGACGGGTTGTGTAGGCGGTGCGCTCCAGAACTCCAGTGCCTATTCATGGCTCGGTGTATCCAGTTCCTGCTCCTCGCACTAGCCCTGAGGTGCGTGTCTCTAGTCTGGCGCCTCCAAAGCCAGAACCACGCACCAGGCCTCCAGTGCATCAGCCCAGTCCAGCTACGTCCTGCTCCCGCTCCTCGCACTAGCCTTGGGGTGCGTGTCTCCAGTCTGGTACCTCCAGAACCAGCCCCACGCACCAGGCCTCCAATGCGTCAGCCCAGTCCAGCTCGTCCTGCTCCTGCTCCTCGCACTAGCCCTGTGGTGCATGTCCCTTGTCTGGCGCCCCCTAAGCCAGCCCCACGCATCAGGCCTTCAGTGCGCAGTCCCCGTCCAGAGCTTCCAGCAACAATGCCCCGTCCAGAGTGTCCGGCAACAGTGCCCCGTCCAGAGTGTCCGGCAACAGTGCCCCGTCCAGAGTGTCCGGCAACAGTGCCCCGTCCAGAGTGTCCGGCAACAGTGCCCCGTCCAGAGTGTCCGGCAACAGTGCCCCGTCCAGAGTGTCCGGCAACAGTGCCCCGTCCAGAGTGTCCGGCAACAGTGCCCCGTACAGAGTGTCCGGCAACAATGCCCCGTCCAGAGCTTCCGGCGATAGTGCCCCGTCTAGAGATGGCCCATAGTCCGGAGCCAGCAGAGACGGCCCACAGTCCGGAGCCGACAGAGACGGCCCACAGTCCGGAGCCAACAGAGACGGCCCACAGTCCGGAGCCGACAGAGACGGCCCACAGTCCGGAGCCGACAGAGACGGCCCACAGTCCGGAGCCGACAGAGACGGCCCACAGTCCGGAGCCGACAGAGACGGCCCACAGTCCGTAACCGACAGAGTCGCCCTCCAGTCCGGAGCTCCCAGAGTCGCCCTCCAGTCCGGAGCTCCCAGAGTCGCCCTCCAGTCCGGAGCTCCCAGAGTCGCCCTCCAGTCCGGAGCTCCGAAGCGACGCGCATCAGCCCGAGGTCTCCAGCGACGCGCATCAGCCCGAGGTCTCCAGCGACGCGCATCAGCCCGAGGTCTTCAGCAATGCGCCATAGCCCAGAGACTTCAGGAGGGGTAAAATATAATAAGCATTTAGCGGGGGTGGACAGGTTAGGTTGGGGAGTAAGGCCGGAGCCTGAGCCAGGAGGTTGGGGGGGGGGGGGGGTGTAGCACAAGAACCATCGGTGACGGTGGCCACCCTTCCTTCCCTTTAGTTAGGTTTATTTTTTGTTCTGGGGTTTATTCTTTTTGTGTTTATTTTTGTGTGAGGTGCTTCCGGGGTCTGCACCTTTGGGGGGCGTACTGTCACATCCTGACCAGTAAAATAGGTTTTTTGTTATTGTAGTTTGGTCAGGACGTGGCAGGGGTGTGTTTGTTTTGTGTTGTCGGGGTTTTTGGGTTGTGTTCTATGTTTTGTATTTCTATGTTCTAGTTTTTCTATGTCTAGTTTATTGTTTTGACCTTCAATTGGAGGCAGCTGTTCCTCGTTGCCTCTAATTGAAGGTCCTATTTAGTAGGGGTGTTTTTTCTATGGGATTTGTGGGTAGTTGTTTCCTGTTTAGTATTTGTTGCACCTGACAGGATTGTTTCTCGTCGATGTTTGTTATTTTGTTAAGTGTTTACGTTTTCCTTCATTAAAGAAGATGAGTATTCACATTCCCGCTGCGTTTTGGTCCAATTCATACGACACCCGTGACACCGGCACTGTAGATCCTACATAAATCTGCATCGTTGGAAAGCTGGCCTCTATTAAAGAGTAGCATGTAATTGCGACAACACTAAACATATTCTAAGAATAGCCTAATTGACAAATAACTTGCTGTGCATAGATCTCACCTAAAACATGAATATTCGAGCCTTATAAATAAACATGTCTAGTTAGATACCTTGCTTTGAAGTAGCCTGCCTAATTTCATCCCTGATTCATTGAATGACGGAATAAGTTAATAAAGACAAAAGTCATTGTTGGTTCGCTAATGTTTTTATTACCACTATGTATCGTCCTCACACAGGTGTGGGCAATTGTAATTATCACCTAGGCATCTGCATATGAAAAACTATGGCTTTGGCACATCTCTTGATGCTCTGATGAAGGCATGACTGCCGAAACGCGTTAGCCTGCCAGACAAAAATAACAAGGTGAAATGAGGTGACGTCTTTTGTCCTTTTAAAAAAAAAAGTTTCCCAATGTTCTTGAACTAGGGATTTAATTTGAAGGCCACACCTGCTGTTTACAAAGCATGTGACGAATAACATTTGATTTGATTTGGTATAGAAAATGGGAAATGGCTGTAATCTTAGTCATGACACTAATTATACGAGAGATTCTGACAGCCAAGTAGGCCAGAGTGCGACTCACAAAAAACCTGAACTCACACTTGACTGTGTGTGTGTGTGTGTGTGTGTGTGTGTGTGTGTGTGTGTGTGTGTGTGTGTGTGTGTGTGTGTGTGTGTGTGTGTGTGTGTGTGTGTGTGTGTGTGTGGGTGTGTGTGTGTGTGTGTGTGTGTGTGTGTGTGTGTGTGTGTGTCTTTTGGAAACGTAGTCTCCTTATCCTACCTCTTTTCAGCCTTTATAAGAAGCTCAGGGAAAAAATAAAAAAGTCCTGTCATGGAAAATGTAGCAGTGTAAATGTGCTAGCCTTGGCAGTTATTTACAGAACTGGACACAGTCTTTGACACAGTCTTGGCAGGTCTTACAGTGTTCATTGTACTGCCTTTTTGGACATTTTGGGGGTTTTCCATCGTTTATAAGAAACCAATTGTCTGTATGAGCCTCATGCAGAATGATAAACTGACAATTGATTGTGGTAAAAACAATGTCCTAGGGCTAAGTTAGGACAGGTTAACATAGGACTAACATATGTTATCCATTGGTTTGAAGTGATGAAGGACCAATATATTGGATGCATTTGGGTTGTTCCAGCTCCAAACAGTCAGCATCTAAGCCCGAGCCAAACTGCTCTTGCAGCTCTGCATCAGATTACATTTACCAAGACAGAAAAAATGGTTTCCCTAGTAAAAGCTTTGTCTGCCATCTAGTGGACTCTTCAACAGAACTTCATAGAAATGGACAGATCAGATTTGAAAAATGTGATTCATCATTAAAGGCTGCAGATCATGATCAGTTTAATTTGACATTTTAAGACCAAAAATAGATATTAAAATATATTTTGGTGTTCGCCTCTTAACTTTGACCACAGTTGTTACTCTCCACTGATCATTGGTTGGAGGTCAAGAGTAACAATCCTGTTTTATAAATGCAATATGCCCAGATACACTGTATATACAAAAGTATGTGGTAGGCCACACAAGCTCACAGAACGGACTGCTGAGTGGTGAAGGATGTAGTGCCTAAAAGTTGTCTGTCCTCAGTTGCAACACTCACCACCGCGTTCCAAACTGCCTCTGGAAGCAACGTCAACACAAGAACTGCTCGTTGGGACCTTCACACAAGCCTAAGATCACCATGCGCAATGCCAAGTGTTGGCTGGAGTGGTGTAAAGTTCTCCGACATTGGACTCTGGAGAAGTAGAAATGCGTTCTCTGGAGTGATGAATCACGCTTCACCATCTGGCATCTGGCAGTCCGACGAATGAATCTGGTTTGGCGGATGCCAGGAGAACACTACCTGCCCC
Source organism: Salmo salar (assembly GCF_965601325.2). Lineage (NCBI taxonomy): Eukaryota > Metazoa > Chordata > Actinopteri > Salmoniformes > Salmonidae > Salmo > Salmo salar. Next base: position 14,642,198 of record NC_138319.1, on the reverse strand, counting down.
AATACATAGTGCCAACTGTAAAGTTTGGTGGAGGAGGAATAATAGTCTTGGACTGTTTTTCATGGTTTGGACTAGGCCCTTTAGTTCCAGTGAATTGAAATCTTAACGCTACAGTATACAATGACATTCTTGACGATTCTGTTTGGGGGAAGACCCGTTCCTGTTTCAGCATGACAATGCCCCCGTGCACAAAGCGAGGTCCATATGATATGTCGAGATCGGTGTGGAAGAACTTGACTGGCCTGCACAGAGCCCTGACCTCAACCCCATCGAACACCTTTGGGATGAATTGGAACGCCAACTGCGAGCCAGGCCTAATCGCCCAAGATCAGTGCCCGACCTCACTAATGCTCTTGTGGCTGAATGGAAGCAAGTCCCCGCAGCAATATTCCAACATCTAGTGGAAAGCTTTCCCAGAAGAGTGTAGGCTGTTATAGCAGCAAATGGGGGGACCAACTCCATATTAATGCCGATGATTTTGGAATGAGATGTTCGACGAGCAGGTGTCCACATACTTTTGATCATGTCGTGTATAAACCCATTCATTTTGCCTTTCTGTAGTCACAGTCTTGCACTATTTTTAGTGCACAATAGGTGAGGAGAGCCTTTGAGCCCGCACTCCGCCAATCCCTCTCACTGCTAATGAGATTTACTCTTGGCACAAGGAACGACTGGGGACAATGGTGGTGTCTAGACGGGCTATGTGTCTGGCTCACTAAGAATGGCGCTTCAGAGAAGCCTGTGCTAATGAAGAGGAGGGGCTGCCAACAGAATGAGCCCTCAGCCTCGCCATTTCAATAGAGCTATTGAACTTTTTGGTGCGATATGTACTGTGCTAAAAATATCAGCTCAATGAAACGATTATTCATTGTTCTTATCTGACAGATACTGATGGGCTCACAGATCCCAGATTCCACCATGTTGTTTTCTCCTCATATTCGTGGCAAGAGAATATTTTCAAACGCTATGATCATTTCTGGTTGTTCCTATTTAACTTGAATTTAGCTATCTAGTACATCAACATATAGGTCAGGATAATGCAAGAAGACGAAGAAGTTCAGAACACAACAGATCTTTTTTTTTACCATGCTCTTTATTGAACGTAGGTCCAAGCGAGACAGTCATGCAGCACAGATGAAAAGTGTGGGTATTATCAGCATGAGCTGATCCCTGGTAGAGCTACAGAGGGTCTGCTCACTGCTTGAAACCCTTAGACTGAGCAGAGGACCACACCTCCTCTCCGTCCCTCTCCACCACCATGGTACCGTCGTTGCGCAGCCACATGCGGCACATCTTGAAGCCACCGGACGCTGAACACTTGGTCTGCCACATCATCTTGTTGTCCCTCTTGTACATGACAAAGTTGCAGTCGTCCTGCATGCACAGGCGGTGGGCGTCGCGCTGCCCGGCGGTGTCGGAGTTCCACATGGGCTTCCAGCCGTAGATCACAAAGTTCCCATCCTCCTATGGAGATAAATGAAATGGATACGTGCATGTAACTACATAGCTCCAACATAACGGGGAAACTTGAACCTTACATTTTCTAGGAACTTCCCAAAATTACACTTTCAAGTAGGCCCATAGTGTTTTCACAAGTTCTACACACGTACCTGGAAGCAGGCTTTCCACTCGTGGTTGTTGGACATAAGGTAGTCTCCCTTACGCATCTCGTCAAACTTGGACATGTAGTTTCTGCTCATGATTCTGAAATGAGAAGTTCAGCAAAGATGACAAACAAGCAGTTGGAGGCATTGCTTATGTCAGTTTCCCAACAGAAACCGTTCAGGGCTGATGCACTCTCACACTCAACAGTTTGAAAGTCCTCAGTGGTAGATGTAGGCCTAGGACACAAATAGAACAGAGATTATGAGGTGAGATAGAAAGAGAGAGAGAGAGAGAGAGAGGGGGGGGGGGGAGATAGAGATAGAAAATAGAGACTGATGAGCGAGAGAGAGGAAAGAAATGGAGACTGATGAGAGAGAGAGAGAAATAGAAAATAGTGAAACGGTTTTGCATAAGGAAAAACTGAGAGGAGAGAGCAGTCACAGAGAGAACATCGCGTCAGTCTTGATACTCACAGGCCGGTCGTAGAGTGGACGTTCAGTAGAGTCGCTGATGAGTTTGCAGCTCTTGGTGAAGTGTCATCTCTTCAGAAACCTTGTGCTTTTATAGCCGAAAACCCAGAGAAGAGACTAGTCAGAAGGATAAAACTCTCTCTGTCAAGACCTAATCAAATCTGTTATGCATAAGACATGTCTTTAAGTGTAATCTGTAATGTGATTTTAAAACTCGAGATAAAAAACGCAATACTTTCTTTTTGCGATTGCATCTTAAAAAAGGGTTTAATTTGTGGATGATTCGGATAACTGTTTGCACCTGGGGTGTCTGAATATAGACTGTGTTAGAAGTGATTTCATCTTCAACACAATATATTCAAGCCAAAGGCAAATTATACTGAAAACAAAATGTCTACTACGCTGGTTTCCATGTAGAGTGAGGCCATTTTGCTTGTGTATGGACTCTATATTCACCCCAACATCACATATACATTTGTAATACACATAACTGTTATAAAGAACTAAAAATGTTACTTTAATGTGGTGTCCATTTCAACACTACTGCTGACCCTATCTGTCCAATTAATGTCAACTGAGGTCATACATATACGTATGAAAATGGAATTAAGCTATTACAGCTCTGTCTCTCTATAGGTTATGAAACATACTATATTGGGTGTATTGATTCTACATTATTAATGCATTTAAAAAAAAAAAAGCTATGATCTTTGAAAGTATTTTACCACTCAGAGCAGGATTGGAGCTACTCAGTACTTGGGTGGGAGACTGCTGGGGAAAGACAGGCTGATGGAGGTGGTGTCAGGGTCAGTATACCATACCATTACGCTGGCATAGTAGCTATAGGGACAACTACCTGTAAGTTCTGGATATGACATTAAATCAAGCTCCTGGCTTTCTGTGTTCTAAAAAATAAATCCCATGGAACTTATTGCAAGAGTAGGGATGTTAACCGTGTCTCCCTGGCTAAATTCCAGGTCTGACCCCTCACCATATCATAACCATACCATAATGCCAAGCTTCGTATTGGCCCATTTGCCTCCTCATTGAAAGGCAATGTGGGATGAGTGCTCTGGAGCAAAATGGCTGCCATGTATCATCCAGATGAGTGATGCTTGTGGTGGATGGAGGGGTGAGGCCCCCCATTCATAATTTGTTATGGATTTATTTAACCTTTATTTTAACAGGGAATACATATTAAGACCTCGGTCTCTTTTACAAATGTGATCTGTATGTACAACATAAATATACACATTATACCCAAACTATATATACACATTAAAATACAAAACCACAGTCACGGGAAGCACAAATATAACATACCAAATCACCCAGAAAAACAGTTACATTCTTCCACAAATAAGTCCCCAATCAATAGTTTCAATTGCCCGAACGGCACCAGAACATCAACATGACATTTTTGAATTTTATTCCAGCAATACGGGGCATTAAAACTTAAAGCAGATTGACCTAGCTCTGGAGGAGACCCTAGGAACCTCAAGAGTTAACCAATCCTGTGAATGGGTTATGCAACCGCAAAGTTAGAGAAGAGTGATGTTTATGAAGTAGGGCTTTGTAAACAAGAGAGTAATGTAGAGGTCTACGGGTCTTTCGTCCGGCCGACCTTTTGATACAGGATGCAGTGATGAGTATCAAAATGGTCACTATGGGCACTATGGTAGACGGCATCCAAAAGGTTTAAGAGTAGGAGCAGCTGCACCGATAAATAACATCACCATAATCAAAAACAGATAAAAAGGTTGACTGAATAATCTGCTTCCTACTGCTTAGAGTAAGGCACAATTTGTTTCTATAGAAAAATACAACTTTAAATATTAGCTTCTTAACCAGCTCATTTACATGTTTTTTAAATGTCAAATCCATATCAATCCAAATGTCTAAGTATTTATATGCGGGAACACGTTCGATTGGAGAACCATCTAACGTGTACACCCCTTCAAATGAGTGGATTTGGCTATATCAGCCACACCCATTGCTGACAGGTGTATAAAATTGAGTACACAGCCATATAATCTCCATAGACAAACATTGGTAGTAGAATGGCTCGTATTGAAGAGCTCACTGACTTTCAACGTGGTAACGTCATAGGATGCCACCTTTCCAACAAGTCAGTTAGTCAAATTTCTGCACTGGTAGAGCTGCCCCAGTCAACTGTAAGTGCTGTTATTGTGAAGTGGAAACATCTAGGAGCAACAACGGTTCAGCCACAAAGTGGTAGGCCACACAAGCTCACAGAATGGACCGCTGAGTACTAAACCACGTAACGCGTAAAAATCATCTGTCCTCGGTTGAAACACTCACTATAGAGTTCCAAACTGCCTCTGGAAGCAGCATCAGCACAACAACTGTTCATCAGGAGTTTCATGAAATGGGTTTCCATGGCCGAGCAGCCACACACAAGCCTAAGAACACCATGCCCAATGCCAAGCGTCGGCTGGAGTGGTGTAAAGCTTGCCGCCTTTGGACTCTGGAGCAGTGGAAACATGTTCTCTAGAGTGATGAATCACGCTTCACAATCTGGCAGTGCAATGGACAAATATGGGTTTGGCGGATGCCAGGAGAATGCATAGTGCCAACTGTAAAGTTTGGTGGAGGAGGAGTATATGTGTAGTTCATCTGAAACATTCATATGCGAGTTTGAAAACAACATCTATTTAATTTTTCCCTTATTAAGCACAAGATTTAAATCAGCAAGGGATTCCTGCATAGCTATAAAATCTGACTGTAGTTTTGACATGGCCAGATCAACATTCGCGGCAGTAGCATACATAATAGTATAATCTGTATAAAGTTTTTATTTTTAACAGATTGACCAATGGTGTTTATATAAAATGTATTCATTATCTCAGCCAATCCTGGCTAGCGGGAAGGTTGCTGGCTTTTTCTGTGGCTAAACCAACTAGGCTCATAATTTAACAATTTTATTCATATTTACAGATGGCATACAAGCTTGTTAATAAGGCACATGAAAGTTGTTCCAGAAGGCATTTCTGCCAGAACTTTTTTTGATTAAAAAAAAGTTTACGCTCAAATGGCTCTCCTGTGAATTAGTGGCGGCAACATACTGTCACGGTTGTCGTAGGTTAGAGACCAAGGCGCAGCGGGTTGCGTGCTCATCATTATTTTATTTATAAGTGAACACGAAAAAACAATAAGCAAGGAACGACAGTACAACAGTTTCGCAGGCTATACTAACAGCAGTGCAAAAACAATCTCCCACAAAGGGACAGGTGGAAAACAGGCTCCCTAAGTATGACTCTCAATCAGAAACAACGATGTACAGCTGTTCCTGATTGAGAGCCACACCAGGCCAACAAAGAAATACACAACATAGAAACCCTAGAATACAAAACAAGAACATAAACCAAAAACCCCAGAACACATAAATCCAACACCCCTCTACATACACACACACCCCAAACCATATAAAACAAATACCCCTCTACCGAAATACATAGCCCAAACCACATGAAACAAACACCCCCTGCCACGTCCTGACCAAACTATAATAACAAATAACCCCTATTACTGGTCAGGACGTGACACATACGCCTAGTTTCCTGAAACGAGTCACAAGTAGTGAGGAGAACAGTTCCCAAAATCGACCCCTGTGGTACACCTTTATGTACTTCACGAAATTCAGACTTAACCCCATCAATCACGATGGCCTGAGTTCTGTCACTAAGATAATCATGAAACCATGAAAAGGCGTCTGATCTCAAGTCTATCAAGGACAACTTATTCAATAAAATAGCATGATCAACAGTGCCAAAAGCCTTTTGACAGGTCCACAAACAAAGCAGCACATTTCATTTTAGTGTCTAAAGCGTTAATAAGATCATTAAGAACTAAACTGGTTGTTTTAATGGTGCAAAGTTGTACATTTACCAAGGATTCAAGAATCTTAGCTAGACAAGGAAGCCTTGAAATGGGTCGATAATTATTAAGATCTCTACTATCCCTGCCCTTATGGCAGCACAAGAGCTGATTTCCATACCTTTGGAATATTTCCTGATAACAATGTTAAATAAAAAATGTGGGTTATTGAGCCAACAATGATGGGCTCTGCTCACTTAAGAAGACCAGGATACAATTGGTCGGCCCCTCTGGATTTCTTGTTGTCTATTGCTAGCAAAGCATCCAGGACTTCTTTTCTTTAAATAGATTAAAATTGCCGGTTCTAGACCGTAATTAACATTTGATTGCACTTATACAATAAGTAACTGATGGAACTTTTTTAAATTACCTGTACCATTTTCAGAACTACAAAATGCGGGCTTACTAGCATAGAAATCTGGCACCGCAAACAAAAGCTGATCAGACTTGTGTTGTTCAGATATTCCTCTCAGTCAACATAAAAAGTTCACCAAGTTCATGGGCATCTGGAGGTACTGGACAGACTCATTAGCGGAGTGAACTTTGAGCTCACAGTACCGTATGTTTCAAAGCTTCTTAATGTGATTTCAAAATGTGATACCATGTTCACTCAATTACAGTAGACCTGAGTGGTTTTAGGTGTCAAATAATGTTTTATTTGGTGTAGAAATGAGATGGATTGTGCTGGGTTGTCTAATCATGGATCTAAGACAAGTGGCTGCATAGTAAGGGTTCAGAGCTCTGCTGACTCCAGTGCTGAGTCAGTAATTAAGGTCTATGTTGTACTGTTTGACTGGGCCATCTTAGTTCACCTTGTCTCTCTGTCTCACAGGACATAATTACTAAGTAGGCTACGGGCATATGGCCTGATGATGTGACCTGATCCTAACCGTAGTTATAGGCTAGTTATAAGTTATACATAGGGCCCAGAGTTTGGTCAGGAAAAAACTATAGAAATTATTGGAGCAAGAAATTTGGGTCAGTTTATGTACACCAGTCTATACTGTTTATACAAGGGGTGGGTCTAATCCTGAATAGTGATTGGTTAAAACCGCATTCCAGCCGGTGTCTATTCCACAATTTACCACCAGCTAAATCTATGACGTTAAAATGCCTATTTACTCTGTTCCATCTGACTGCGCAATCCACTGTCTCATCAGCCCAGCCAGACACTTTATAAACTTGATCTTCACTATAAAAAGCATCTAGACATTATCTCACATTTCTTTTAGACTAACATTTAGTTTTCAACAGCGGAGATTTGTATAAACCTTGCTGTCTGTCTCTCTGACATTTGCAACATTGTTTCAATATTCAATTTTGATACAAAAAAATTATAAAACAATATGTTTTATAATTTTATAAAACAATATGTAAAAAACAAGCAACAATGGAAACAAGAACAGAACACCAGAACTTCAGATACATTTGATTAAGTTTATTTTCCTCCTCAGAGTGACTGAGTGACATTAGATCACAAACTGCTTCACTTTGATCCCCTGCTCTGGGCGAAGTTCCACACCTCCTCTCTGTCCTTCTCAATCACCAGGTTGCCGTCGTTCCTCAGCCACATGCGGCACACATTGAAGCCGTTGGCCTGAGTGTTTGTCCCTCTTTTCTCGTCCCTCTTGTACATGGCAAAGTTACAGTCGTCCTGCATGCACAGGCGGTGGGCGTCGCGCCGGCCGGCGGTGTCGGAGTTCCACATGGGCTTCCAGCCGTAGATCACAAAGATACCATCCTCCTATAGACGAGGAGATATATAGAGATATAATGAATGTTGTCACAAGGAAATCTACACTAACTCTAAGAACACTTTAATAATCTGCCTTGTATACAAGTTCTAGACATACTGTACCAGGAAGCAGGCCTTCCACTCTTTGTTGTTGGACCGCTCCCTTACGCATCTCATCATACTTGGACATGTAGTTCCTGGACATGATTCTGAAATGACAGAGGATGTACAGTAGTTAAAGTGAGAATATGGAGCATTCTCTGAAATAAGGGATGACTTGCACCCAAAAACAAATCACCAAAATCTACCAGTGAAGTACGATAACACTTTTCATAGCCACATGTCAAGCCTAGTTCTCTCCTAATAATAGTCTGTACATGCAATTAATGTACTGTTTTCTTACGACCTTCCTCCTTGTCTCTCTAATACCTGTAACTACATGCAATGATCAGAGGAATCCACTGACAGAGAGAACCAGTGTCAAGTGGAATCGGAGACCATTAACATATCCAAGCTAAGGAGGCGGCAGATACATAGCTGTAAAACATGACATACATCATTGATGGGATATTTACAGGCTGGATGTGGTCTGTGGAGGAGAGGAGAAGATGATGAAACTGGTGAGTTAACAATAGGCAAGAAGGCTCTCTTTTAAAATAAAATAGATTAGAAATGTCACCCCCCCCCCCCCCCACCCCAAAAAAATAAATCTTACCCAGCTTATTTTATCCAAATAGCGTCCAGACAGTGAGCTTAGTGTGACGTGACGAATAAAGCCGAATCCCTTTGAAAAGTTTTGTCTGGACATCTGGGTGCTGGGATGTTTGGGATCAGTCATCTTAGCAATTAACACATTGTGCACTTTAATATTAACTGCGATTTCCAATGACATAATTGCGTTGAATAAGTGTTTTTCGATGAGTGTATTCAATTATCAAGAATGAAGAAGGACTCATCTCCGGATCATACTGACACGCTCTTTCTAAAAATTCCACATCCAATCAAATAAGTCTGGAATGCCTCCTCAAAAAACATCCTTCAGATCGCTAAATGAACACAAGCAGGCCTAAATGACTTCACATGACCAGACGTTTGGAAAAATTCAAGGGAGATATCAAAACAGCGGTGTATTCAGAAACTGAATTGAATGTGTACATAGTTTAATATGGCAAGAGTGTGTGTAACTGTACTGACTGTACAGTGTGATTTATGTCATTATGCTTAATATGAAATAACTCAAGCAGTAATTCAGCACTGCTCTATCCCTATTGGTCAAATGTTCCCAGATTCAGTGTCTGTTGGTAAACTGCCTGGCAGCTAATCAACCTGGTACTGATTTGAAATGAGTTCACTGATTTACAGACGTGATCAATGTGGCTGCTGCTTTTTCTGTTCAGCAGAGAGGTGGTGCCCCTGGACTGGAAAAACAGCACAATAGTAGCAATTCTAGGCTCTTTCTCAATAAATTTTTCTCAATAAATTTTTCCTTGATTCCTTGCATCGTCTCTCCTTGCCTCCATTTCGAAACGCGTTGGAGAAGAAGGTGCGATGGGAGGGACCTTGGACCTTCTCCTCCAATACGGTCGAGAAGGAGGCGAGAAGATAGGATGCAAGGAAATTTTGCTAGCAGAATGACAGTAAAATCTCCCTCAGTTTTTTTATGTGACCATTCTCTTCATGGTGATTTATACTGAATAGCTACACAAAGGTAGAAACATTTAATATTCCCCTTTGCATGTTTGTGTGTTATTCTACATACTGGCTAATATTCTAACGAGCTCTGCCCCCAAACAAACCCACATTTGGTTGGTCCAGACCGGATCAAATCTGTACCAATCTTAGATGTCTATGTTTCACAAGTTTGGACATCACAATACAACACAGCACACACTACAGTAGAATAGAGCACAGTACTGTACAGTAGAGTATACTTCAGTAGAGTAGATTAGATTCAGTACAGTACAGTACAGTAGAGCACAGTACAGCACCATATAGTTCAGTATAGTACAGTAGAGCACAGTACACTAAAGTAGAGTAGAGTTCAGTACAGTACAGTACAGCAGAGCACAGTACACTATAGCAGAGTATAGTTTAATACAGTACTTTAAAGTACAGTCCAGTAGAGTATATAACATTATACTGTACTCTACTAATGTGTGCTCTAATGTACGGTACTGTACTGAACTCTACTGTACTGAACTATACTATTTTTCTTTACTGTACTGTACTCTACTGTAACTGTGGATTGTGACTACCATGAGTTCCCATTGTGGCCAATTCAATTACAGTCATTGTGTTACAGATCTTTCGGTCACTCTGTTACCATCACTTAATAATTCATAAATAAAATGTGTATAATTAAAAGCACTAGAACTAATTGTTAAGTCTACCTTTACTTGTTGTTTCTGTGAACTTTCATAATCCTCCCTTCTCATGAGGGAGTGAAATTATATACTGAACTCAAATATAAATGCCACATGTAAAGTGCTGGTCTCATGTTTCATGAGCTGTAATAAAAGATCCCAGAAATTTCCCACATGCATAAAAAGCTTATTTCTCTCAAATTTGAGCACAAATTTGTTTACATCCCTGTTATTGAGCATTTTTATAATTTGTCAAGATAATCCATCCACCTGACAGGTGTGAAATACAAAGAAGCTGATTAAACAGCATGATCACTATGACTCCTTGCTGTCCCCAGTCCACCTGGCCATGCTGCTGCTCCAGTTTCAACTGTTCTGCCTGCGGTTATGGAACCCTGACCTGTTCACCGGACGTGCTTGTTGCACCCTCGACAACTACTATGATTATTATTATTTGACCATGCTGGTCATTTATGAACATTTTAACATTTTAACATCTTGACCATGTTCTGTTATAATATCCACCCTGCACAGTCAGAAGAGGACTGGCCACCCCCCATAGCCTGGTCCTCTCTAGGTTTCTTCCTAGGTTTTTGGCCTTTCTAGGGAGTTTTTCCTAGGGAGTTTTTCCTAGCCACCGTGCTTCTTTCACATGCTTTGCTTGCTGTTTGGGGTTTTAGGCTGGGTTTCTGTACAGCACTTTGAGATATCAGCTGATGTACGAAGGGCTATATAAAAATAAATTTGATTTGATTGATTGATCATTACACAGTTGCACCTTGTGCTTGGGAAAACAAAAGGTCACTGTATGCCCTCCGAGCTCCACCCACGGCTGCGTCCCTGCCCTGTCATGTGAAATCCATAGATTATGGCCTTTTTTTGTTGTTGACTGATTTCCTTATATGAACTGTAAAATATTTCAAATTGTTGCATGTTGGGGGCTCCCAAGTGACGCAGAGGTCTAAGGCACTGCATCTCAGTGCTAGTGGCGTCACTACAGACCCTTGTTCGATCCTGGGCTGTATCACAACCGGCCGTGATCATGAGTCCCATAGGGCGGCAAACAATTGGCCCAGCGTCCGGGTTAGGGAAGGGTTTGGCTGGGTTAGGCCGTCATTGTAAATAAGAATAAATAAAAGTTAAATAAAAAATAAATGTTGCGTTTATATTTTTGTTCAGTATAAAATATCTTAAAGATATGTGGGTTTTTGGTGACAGAATGACAAGACACTAGGCAATATTTCTTAAACTTACAGAAGGCAAACAATTTCTGCAAAACTAAATGTAAATGTTGATATTAGTTGACATGGGCCATTACTTAAACATTATTGAGTTTTGATATATTTCTAATACCTTCACATTTTTCAAGAAGATGTTTTTTAAGACCCCTTTTCCATCTTTTTGACCAGAAATCAAACGCTTATTCCTAATTTTTAGGATGGAAAATGATTAGAAAAATGAATCTATGCCTTCCTTACCCAAAAATATGGACTCTTAGCTTTCATTTGACACCAGATTTGATATTCACGTTGGTGCTCATACGTCCTTTTACATGGATATGACCACATACCTGCCATGGATACATTCATGTTGTACTGCTACCTTGGAATCCAAAGACGGCATGATTTAATGTTCGGTTAATTACAATCCTATACTGACACAATTAAAAGTGACTGATTGTTTTATTGGTCACACATAAAAAGTTACGAGATTGCCCAGTTCAGACAGTCGGAGATATATGCACTGTAGTAACAGACTTTTAAAAAAATCTTTCATTTCATGTCAGACGATTCGTTGGAGCTCCAGATGTCTGCTCTGTTCTTCTCCAGCACAAGGGTGCCGTCGTCTTTTAGGTGGATCCGGCACATCTTGCAGCTGAGCTTAGAGGTGTTGGTGTGCCACACGGGGGAGTCCTCCTGTGTGTACATCACCAGGTTGCAGTCGTCCTGCATGCACAGGCGGTGACGGTTGGGGCCGGCCGTGTCTAAAGACCACATGGGCTTCTAGCCGTAGATCACAAAGTTGCCATCATCCTACAGATATAGACACACTACAGTATTATCATAAAACTACTATTTAACAACACACTCTTGATGTTACCCAGAACCAAAGCCAATTTATGAATGTA